>NC_083841.1:6077344-6096593 GCF_015708825.2 Lethenteron reissneri | reverse complement strand
GGGGGGGTAGGGGGGGGGGGTTGGTGGGGGGTGGTGGGGGGGGTGGTGGGGGGGGTTGGTGGGGGGGGGTTGGTGGGGGTTGATTGAGGGGGGGTTTGGTGGGGGATTTGGTGGGGGGTGTTGGTGGGGGGGGGGGTTGGTTTTTTTTTGGGGGGGGGGTTGATGGGGGGGTTGATGGGGGGGTTGATGGGGGGTGGGGGTTGATGGGGGGTGGTGTGATGGGGGTTGATGGGTGGGGGGGGGTTGACGGGGGTGACAGGGGGGGGTGATGGGGGTGGGGGTGGGTGTTGATGGTGGGGGGGGTGATGGGGGTGGGGGGGTGATGGGGGGGGGGGCGAAGGGGGCGGAGCTGCGCGCTGCCCCACCGCCCCGAGCCGACGGGAAGTCGACAAGCGGCGCTCGCGCGGCGCACGCCGGGAGATGCCCTGGCCCGTCTGCATTGCGCGCGGGGGTCGCTTTGGGGGCAGCAGTAACAGCAGCAGGGGCAGCAGCAGGGGCAGTGGCGGTGGTTGAAGAATGTGATGCTGACGATGACGATGGTGACGATGTCGCGCTGAAGACGACGGCTGAGAAGGAGTGAAGCAGCAGGAGGAAGAAGTCTAGAGAACAGGTTGCGTGTTGCTTGCACGGCTCTCCCACCCACCATCACATCACCACCCCCCCCCACCCCACATCACCACACACACCCCCCCCCCCCCCCACCCCCCCCCCCCCCCCCCCCCCCCCCCCCCCCCCCCCCCCCACCCCCCCCACCACCCCCCCCACCCACCCCCCACCCCCCCACCCCCCCACCCACCACCCCACCACCACCCACCCCACCCCCCACCCCCACCCACCACCCCACCACCACCACCCACCCCCCCACCCACCACCCACCCCCCACCCACCACCACCCCCCACCACCCCACCCCCACCCACACCACCCACACCACCCACCCCCACCACCACCCCCTTCCTCGACTGCGCCGCAGCTAAAGACGACGGAGGCGCGGGGTGGGGGGCCGCTTATGGAGCCCCCCTCTAACGTGGTCGTGGCACTCGCTTTGGGTTGTGTTGGGGTTGTTGTTGGTTGTTGTTGGTTGTTGTTGGGTTGTTGTTGTTGTTGGTTGTTGTTGGTGGGGTAGTGGGGTTGGTTTGAGGTGGACGAGGTGGGGGGGGTGGTGGTGGTGGTGGTGGACGCTTACTGTGTTGAGGCCGTCGTTGGTGGTGGTTGTGGTGGTGGTTTGTGGTTGTGGTTGTGGTAGTTGTGGTGGTGGTGTGGTGGTGGTGGTTGTTGTGGTGGTTGTGGTGGTGGTTGTGTTGGTGGTGCTTTTGTTGTTGAGTTGTGAAGTAAACAAGGGGGGGGGGGGAGACTGGGCCGCTCTGCCACCACCACCACTGTCGAGGTTGTTGTGGTGGTGATGGTTGTTGTTGTGGTTGTTGTTGGTGATGGTTGTTGGTGGTTTGTGGTGGTGGTTGTTGTTTGGTGGTTGTTGTGGTGGTGTTTGGTGGTTGTTGTGGTGGTGGTTGTGGTGGTGGTGGTTGTGTTGGTTGTTGTGGTTGTTGTTGTGGTGGTGGTGGTTGTTGTGGTGTGGTGTTGTGGTGGTGTTGTTGTGGTGGTGGTACAGTTTAGTGCATCTCAGCCAACCGCGTGGCATCTCCTGGGGTCTGTCCCGTGACTCCTGTCAGCACTCGACTCTGCACGTGGCCCTCAAAGTGCACCAGCCTGGCACGGGGCGTCGCGGTGACGTCACCGTCACTTTGCGGCCAATGGCGGCTGTTGTGATGGTTGTGTTGGTGGTGGTTGTTGTTGTGATGTTGTTGTGGTTGTTGTGATGGCTGTGTTGGTGGTGGTTGTTGTTGTGGTTGTGGTTGTTGTGATGGCTGGTTGGTGGTGGTTGTTGTGATGGTTGTTGAGATGGTTGTGTTGGTGGTGGTTGTGGTTGTTGAGATGGTTGTGTTGGTGGTGGTTGTTGTTGTGTTGGTGGTGGTTGTGTGATGGTTGTTGGTGGTGGTTGTTGTTGTTGTGGTTGTTGTGGTTGTTGTGATGGTTGTGTTGGTGGTGGTTGTTGTGATGCTTGTGTTGGTGGTTCTTGTGAGTGTTGTGATGGTTGTGTTGGTGGTTGTGGTTGTTGAGATGGTTGTGTGGTGGTGTTGTGGTGGTTGTAGTTGTTGTGATGGTTGTGTTGGTGGTTGTGTTGGTGGCGGTTGTTGTGGTGTTGTGATGGTTGTCGTGTTGGTGGTTGTTGTGGTGGTTGTGTTGGTGGCGGTTGTTGTGATGGTTGCCGTGTTGGTGGTTGTGCTGGTTGTGTTGGTCGCGGTTGTTGTGGTTGTTGTGATGGTTGTCGTGTTGGTGGTGGCTGTGGTGGCGGTTGTTGTGATGGTTTTCGTGGTTGTGGTTGTCATGTTGGTGGTTGTTGTGATGGTTGTCGTGTTAGTGGTTGTTGTGGTTGTTGTGTGGTGGTGGTTGTTGTGATGGTTGTCGTGTAGGGGTTGTTGTGGTGGTGGTTGTTGTGATGGTTGTCGTGTTGGTGGTGGTTGTTGTGGTGGTGGTTGTGGTTGTGGTGATGGTTTTCGTGGTGGTGGTCGTGTGGTGGTTGTTGTGATGGATGTGTTGGTGGTGGTTGTTGTGATGGTTGTGTTGGTGGTGGTTGTGATGGTTGTCGTGTTAGTGGTTGTTGTTGTGGTTGTTGTGTTGGTGGTGGTTGTTGTTGAGTTGTCGTTTAGTGGTTAAAGTCACGGTGGGAGGGAGACGGAGCCGCTCACCACCACACCACCACCACCACTGATGTCGTGGTTATTGGTGGGTGGTTGTGTTGTGTGGTGAGGGTGGTTGTGGTGGTGGTTGCGTTGTGGTGAGGGTGAGGTGTGTGGTGGTTGTGTCGTGGTGAGGGTGGTTGTGGTGGAGGTTAGCAGGTATGGTGGTGGTTGTGTTGTGGTGAGGGTGGTTGTGGTGAAGGTTAGCAGGTATGGTGGTGGTTGTGTTGTGGTGAGGGTGGTTGTGGTGAGGGTGGTTGTGATGTGGGTTAGCAGGTGTTGTGGTGAGGAGTGTGGTGGTTGTGTTGTGGTGAGAGTTAGCAGGTGATGTTGTGGTGAGGGTGAGCTGTGGTAGTGGTTGTGTTGTGGTGAGGTGAGGTGGGTGGGGTGTGTGTGTTGTGTGGAGAGTGGTGTGTGGTGAGAGTTAGCAGGTGTTGTTGTGAGGGTGAGGTGTGGTGGTGGTTGTGTTGTGGTGTGGGTTAATAGGTGTGGTGCTGGTTGTGTTGTGGTGAGGGTGGTTGTGGTGTGGGTTAGCAGGTGTGGTTGGTGGTGGTTGTGTTGTGGTTAGGGTTAGCAGGTGTTGTGGTGGTGAGGGTGAGGTGTGTGGTGCTTGTGTTGTGGTGAGGGTGAGGTGTGGTGAGAGTGAGGTGTGGTGGTGATTGTGTTGTGGTGAGGGTTAGCAGGTGATGTTGTGGTGAGGTGTGTGGTGGTTGTGTTGTGGTGAGAGTGAGGTGTGTGGTGAGGGTGAGGTGTGGTGAGAGTTAGGTGTGTGGTGAGGGTGAGGTGTGGTGAGAGTTAGGTGTTGTGGTGAGGGTGAGGTGTGGTGCTGGTGTGTGTTGTGGTGAGGGTGGTTGTTGTGTGGGTTAGCAGGTGTGGTGGTGAGGTGTGTGGTGGTTGTGTTGTGGTGAGAGTTAGGTGTTGTGGTGAGGGTGAGGTGTTGTGGTGAGGGTGAGGTGTGTGGTGAGGGTGAGGTGTGTGGTGAGAGTGAGGTGTTGTGGTGAGGGTGAGGTGTGGTGGTTGTGTTGTGGTCAGGGTTAGCAGGTGTGGGGGTGAGTGCTAGCAGGTGTTGTGGTGAGGGTTAGGTGTTGTGGTGAGTGTTAGCAGGGGTGAGGTTTAGCAGGTGTTGTGGTGAGGGTTAGTTGTTGTGGTGAGTGTTAGCAGGTGTTGTGGTGAGGGTTAGTTGTTGTGGTGAGTGTTAGCAGGTGTTGTGGTGATGGTTAGTTGTTGTGGTGAGTGTTAGCAGGTGTTGTGGTGATGGTTAGTTGTTGTGGTGAGTGTTAGCAGGTGTTGTGGTGAGGGTTAGTTGTTGTGGTGAGTGTTAGCAGGTGTTGTGGTGAGGGTTAGTGTTTTGTGGTGAGTGTTAGCAGGTGTTGTGGTGATGGTTAGTTGTTGTGGTGAGTGTTAGCAGGTGTTGTGGTGAGGGTTAGTTGTTGTGGTGAGTGTTAGCAGGTGTTGTGGTGATGGTTAGTTGTTGTGGTGAGTGTTAGCAGGGTGTTGTGGTGATGGTTAGTTGTTGTGGTGAGTGTTAGCAGGGGTGAGGGTTATTAGGTCTTGTGGTGAGTGTTAGCAGGTGTGAGGGCTAGCAGGTGTTGTGGTGAGTGTTAGCAGGAGTTGTGTTGAGGGTTAGGTGTTGTGGTTGTGGGTTAGCAGGTGTGAGGATTAGCACGAGTTGCGGTGAGGGTGAGGTGTTGTGGTGAGGGTTAGCAGGAGTTGTGGTGAGTGTTACTTGTTGTGGTGAGTGTTAACAGGTGTGTGGGTAAGGGTTAGCAGGGGTTGTGATGAGGGTTAGGCGTTGTGGTGAGTGTTAGCAGGTGTGATGGTTAGGTGTTGTGGTGAGGGTTAGGTGTTGTGGTGAGTGTTAGCAGGTGTGATGGGTAGGTGTTGTGGTGAGGGTGAGGTGTTGTGGTGAGGGTTAGCAGGTTGTGAGGGTGGTTGTGGTGACACAGACGAGAGGTGATGGAACGAAATCGCGACTAAACACGACTACCCTTGTGGCCATTGATTCTTGCCGGCAGTTCCATGTAGCAAAACAGGCGTGTAAGCCTGCCTTGTTGGCGCCAACATTGTTGTACTGCACTTCTGCGCTGTCGCGTCTGCTGCTGCGCTCCCTGCTTTCGCTGAACCGGACTGCCCATCGGTTTAAAGCCCGGTCAAACCATTCCCACCCGCATGGTGTCAGCAAGCCCACATCCAGCAGTGGATTTACCGAAGGTGTATTTATTAATTCATTGATTTCTCATCAGCATCAGCCGGGTGATCCATTGCTGGAGGCAGGGTGGGGGCGGTGGGTCGGGGGGCTGTGTTGGTCACGTGGGTTGTTTGGCCATTCAGACGCTGTCTTCTCGACAGACCTGTCTTCACCTGAGGACGGCTGCTTGCGTTGTGGCCGAAACGTCGTGAGAATTGTATTTTATTGTCTTGATTCTTTCGGTAAAGTCACGTAGGTAAAAAATGATAGGTGAAATTCCTCCCCGTAGAGGGTATTAATTCTAGATTTGAAGCTTTCGTGACTGCAAGGATTCCTACTCTTAGTTCTTTCGGTAAAGTCACGTAGGGAAAGAACCAAGAAGATGAATCCCTGCAGTCACGAAAGCTTTAAATCGAAATCTTTCGGAAAAGTCACATAGAAGGGAAATAATAAAATAATAAAAAATAAATCATAATAAAATACAATTCTCACGACGTTTTGGCCACAACGCAAGCAGCCGTCCTCAGGTGAAGAACAGGGCTGTCGGAAAGACAGCGTCTGAAATATTTCCAACAGCCCTGTTCTTCATCTGAGGACAGCTGCTTGCGTTGTGGCCGAAAACGTCGTGAGAATTATTTTAATGTTTTATTTTTATTATTTTATTATTTCCCTTCTACGTGACTTTACCGAAAGAACCAAGAAGATGAATCCCTGCAGTCACGAAAGCTTTAAATCGAAATGGTTGGGCATACTTCACCGCGCCGGTCAGTTCGGGGTTGTGGTGATGCGTGGCCGGCGTTCCAAAGCTGTGCACTGGGATTCATTCGAGTCGGAGTTTCATCTCGGCCAGCGAGCCGCAACAAGAATTTTGATATTTTCCACACCCGGCATATCGCGTCGAGTATACTCCTCCTCGCTTTGGCTGTGGCTACGAATCGTCACGTGCCGCCTACTCCGCGGCGTCCGGCGACCTGGAAAATATTCAGTGAGAAATTAAGTTCTGGTTTGTGTGTGTGTGGTGCGTGTCTTTCTATAATAATGTTACTATTTTTACAGCGTAGCGGTTAGCGAGCCGCGCTGTCAACCCGGCCGCCCGAGTTCGATTCCCGTTCACGGCCAACGCTGGTCGACGATTGTCTAAACCGGTCCTGGGCCTCCCCTAGGTCGACTCGGCCTCAAATGCGTACCCGGTGCGGTGTAAACGGTGTGTGGTGCCGGCTACCCACACCCCTCGTGTGCCGCTTGCCGGCCGTCAGAGGTGCTCGCGAACAGCACTTGGCCCCAACAGCCTATTCCGGCTATAGGGGGCAGTCTTTGTCATTGTGTGTGTCCCCATTATTATTACGATAATAATGATAATGTGAGTAGTCCTCTTGGTTCTTTCGGTAAAGTCACGTAGAATGGAAATAATAAAATAATAAAAATAAAAACATAAAAATAATTCTCACGACGTTTCGGCCACAACGCAAGCAGCCGTCCTCAGGTGAAGAACAGGTCTGTCGAGAAGACTGCGTCTGAATGTCTTTCCGACAGACCTGTTCTTCACCTGAGGACGGCTGCTTGCGTTGTGGCCGAAACGTCGTGAGAATTATTTTATTATGTTTTATTTTTATTTTATTATTTCTTTTCTACGTGACTTTACCGAAAGAACCAAGAAGATGAATCCCTGCAGTCACGAAAGCTTTAAATCGAAATGTGAGTAGTATAATTATCAACGCGCGTGGCGACGGCCGTTTTTGCCGGTCCATTGCCGGACGAGGGGCCTTCCCCGCGCCGCACAAGGTAGTGGGTGTTACTTCACCATACTTCACCACTCTGGCCGCTGCGGGTTGGCGAAAGGCGGGCTTCGCGAGGCGTGTGACGGCAGGTGCAGTTCCAACGTTGGGTTGGATTTTACTGTCGCGTACCCTTTGTTGCTTTTATACCGTCGCCCCCACATTGGCCTGCCTGTAACGACAACAACAACCTGTTTGCGCACGGCGGTGGGGAACTCGCTATCCACAGAGGCTCGGAAACCCCGCCGAGCTTACGAGATCCGACGAGATCCCGCCGCTGTTTCGGTGATTTGGCGACGAGCATTGTCGTTGATAGCAGCCGCTCGCGATGACGAAAGATGTGCCGCAGCAATCGTTGGAAGCAGAAACGAGAAAAGAGTGCCTGAAACAAAAGAACCTCAAGTTCATTTATTAGGTGTAGCCCTGTGAGCCATTCGGCTCTTGAATCGGGTGCAACCGCAACAAACAAAAAAACAAAAACATGAACAAAAAACATCTTAAAGTGAATATGTGACTAAGTGCAAACAGAAAATCCAAGAAAAGACAGCAAAATATTGCAAAAAAACCACCGTACACCAACGCTGTGTTCAAAAATCCAGTGGGATGCAAGTCAAACAACAAACAACTACGCTCCCCGCATCCACGCTCCGTGCCGTCGCCAACCCGCGCACGGCAAATGAGGGAGGCTATGGCGAGCGGTGCATTGACCAAGTGCCGCGTGTAATATAACATGGTAATAGCGGTACCACGTTTGCAAGAGGAGGTGTACATTTAATTACGGCGAACGTATGGCGATTAGCACGATAGTGATGCAATAATAGTAGCGGCTGAAGTGAAAACCAACGTACGTCACGACAATATCTTCGATGTAAATAAAGACCTGAATCTGGGGGTTATGTACGTCTCAAAAACCTGCCGGGTACTTCCCGACAACGTCGAAGAAATCTGAAATTTGGTACATAGACGGCTTTTAGGACAAACAAAAGGAGAAATCAGAAATTCCGAGTTTTTTTTATTTTAACGACCCCAAATGTCGATTTTTCAGTGCCCCATAAACATAATGTTTGTTTCTTTCGGTAAAGTCACGTAGGTATAAAATAAATCACAACGTTTGTGTTGTCGCCCGTGACAGACGCTTGTGTTCCGATCGAAACGTCGTGATTTATTTTATCTTCTACCCACGTGACTTTACCGAAAGAACCAAAGAGTATGGATTCCTGCAGTCACGAAAGCTTCAAATCAAGATTGCCCCATGAAAATGTTTGTGCTTTGTGTCATTCAGAAACCGTAAATAATATAACATTGTGGTTTGTTTTCATTTGATAGAGCTTTAAACAGGAAATACATTTAAAGGCGACGCTTTCATCCGGCAGCGGATATACCACGACTGACGACGATGTTATTGCAGGAGGGATGCAACGGCCACAATTGTTAAATGTGAAAATACAGGGACTCCTCTACTTACGAACATTAAACTTAAGATGTTTCAGAGATACGAACAAACCTGTCCCCGTATGTCCAGTTGCATGTTCGGACCGAGAATCGTAAGTTCAACCGCCGCGCAATAGATGGCGGTGGTGACCTCTACATCTGCAGAACGTGAAGAACCAGTGGCATCTACAGAATGGGAAGAACCAGTGTCATCTACAGAATGGGAAGAACCAGTGGCATCTGCAGACGTGAAGAACCAGTGACATCTACATATGCAGAACGTGAAGAACCAGTGGCGTCTACATCTGTAGAACGTGAAGAACCAGTGGCGTCTACATCTGCAGAACGTGAAGAACCAGTGGCGTCTACATCTGCAGAACGTGAAGAACCAGTGGCATCTACAGAACGGGAAGAACCAGTGGCATCTGCAGAACGTGAAGAACCAGGGCATCTGCAGAACGTGAAGAACCAGTGACATTACATATGCAGAACGTGAAGAACCAGTGGCGTCTACATCTGTAGAACGTGAATAACCAGTGGCATCTACATCTGCAAACGTGAAGAACCAGTGGCATCTACATCTGCAGAATGTGAAGAACCAGTGGCATCAACATCTGCAGAACGTGAAGAACCAGTTGCATCTACATCTGCATAACGTGAAGAACCAGTGGCATCTACATCTGCAAAACGTGAAGAACTAGTGTCATAACATCTGCGAACGTGAAGAACCAGTTGCATCTACATCTGCATAACGTGAAGAACCAGTGGCATCTACATCTGTGGAACGTGAAGAACCAGTGGCATCTACATCTGCAGAACGTGAAGAACCAGTGGCATCTACATCCGCAGAATGTGAAGAACCAGTGGCATCTACAGAACGTGAAGAACCAGTGGCATCTACAGAACGTGAAGAACCAGTGGCATCTACATCTGCAGAACGTGAATAACCAGTGGCATCTACATCTGCAGCACGTGAAGAACCAGTGGCATCTACATCTGCAGAACGTGAAGAACCAGTGGCATCTACAGAACGTGAAGAACCAGTGGCATCTACATCTGCAGAACATGAATAACCAATGGCATCTATATCTGCAGAACGTGAAGAACGAGTGGCATCTACATCTGCAGAACGTGAAGAATCAGTGGCATCTACATCTGCAGAACACGAAGAACCAGTGGCATCTACATCTGCAGAACGTGAAGAGCCAGCGGCATCTACATCTGCAGAACATGAAAAACCAGTGGCATCTACATCTGTGGAATGTGAAGAACCAGTAGCATATCTATATATGCAGAACTTGAAGAAGAAGCAGTGACATCTACATCTGCAGAACATGAAGAACCAGTGGCATCTTCAGCTTACAGGATATACAGCTATTAAAACCATTCCCCCGTGTTTAGTGTACACGCCTTACAACATGTTTGTAATCGACAGCAGTAAAGTTGGACTTGCGAACAAACCGACTTACGAACAGACCTCTGGAACCAAACTCGTTCGTAAGGAGTCAGGAGTCACTCTCCAGCACACACGAGAGATATTACAAAAGAGAACAATTACCACGCTCACACCACCACCATAATCATATTTTTTTTTTCTATTTATAAAAAAGGGAAATTTGTGAATATGTGTGTCTGTTCGAAATGTTTAGCATACTTCCCAACATACAACAAACTTGAAATTTGGCATGTGGGTAGCTTCTAGACTGTACACAATACAAAACATATAAAAATAGACTTTTGTATTTTGGGAGGGGGGGCAATAATGGATATATTTGGCACGGCGTCACATCTGTGATGTCACGCGCAGTGTGCCCGCTGACGTCACGCATCCACCCCCCCCGCACCCTCTGCGTAGGCCGTGTATTAATCCAAGACAAGAATCCAAGTAAAGTCACGTCTAAAGATAAAATAATAAATTAAATACTAGCATACGACGTTTCGATTGCAACACAAGCAATCATCATCAGGTATAAATGAAATAGCAACAAAAATCTAACCAGAAAACTATAGACAGACATATAAGCAGACAGATATCATGTATCTCTGTGATATATGTCTGCTTATATGACTGTCTATAGCAGCGGTCGGGAACCTATGGCTCGCGAGCCATATATGGCTCTTCCGGTGACGGCATATGGCTCCCAGACAATTTTTAGTTGAAAAAAATAAAAAAATAAACTAATCAGTTTGGAACTGATTTAAAAATACTCGTGATATTGCTTAATAATACTGTGTCTTTTTAAAGTAAACAGAAATTCTTTTGAAGATAAATTTCACGGGTCACGGGTCCCGTGACCAGAAGTCGCATTAAAAGTAAGACATTTAATTTATTATACGTTAAAAATACTATATGGCTCTCAATGAAAGATATTTAAATATTTGGCTTTTAGGGCTCTCCCACTCAAAAGGTTCCGACCCCTGTCTATAGTTTAGATTTTTGTTGCTATTTCATTTATACCTGATGATGATTGCTTGTGTTGCAATCGAAACGTCGTATGCTAGTATTAATTTTTTATTTTCTTTATACGTGACTTTACCGAAAGAACCAAAGAGTAATTCCTGCAGTCACGAAAGCTCCAAATTAAGAAAGAATCCAAGTCTCGGGCGAAGCCGCTGTAGTAAAGCTCGTTATTTTATAAAGCGCAATTTGAGAATGAAATATCTCAACGCTCTGTACACTGTATTCTATTATAAAATCTCGGCGTTCTATTTGTCCGTCAACTAAATTACAAAAGATCCTTGCAGAAGGCCTGAGAGGAAACAGTTCTAGAAAGTGGGACCCCCACTTCCCTCTGGGGGGTGAACAGTTGATCCTGCCGCTTTCCAATAATTGTTGATCCCCCTTCACGCCCCCCCCCCCCCCCATAAAACCATACAGTGAAACAGGTGGACTTCTCCACAAATCTGGCTGTCGCCTGATGAAGCTGGTTGTAATTACTGGCGAAACGTCGTACTCAGATTGTAAATGTTGTGGCTTGGCTCTCAAACACACCGGTGTGCTGTACTAGTATACTACACTATACACTACACTATACACTATACTACTATACACTACACACTATACACCACACTACACACGATACTATACACTACACTACTATACACTACACTATATACTACACTATACACTACTATACACTACACTACTATACACTACACTACTATACACTACACTATACACTACTACACTACACTACTATACACTACACTACTACACTACACTAATTCACTGCATATACACTACACTATACACTACTATACATACACTACTATACACTATACACTACTATACACTACATTATACACTACACTATACACTACACTACTATACACTACACTATACACTAGTGCTGTACTAGTAACGAATTGGCACATTCCGCGACAAACCTTACTAGTTGGCTGTGTCGGGTGGTGGCGGGTTTAACGACACATTTATTATTTACGCGATCTCACCTGTAAAACATCTATTGTGGATGATATTGGTGGCGAAAGCCTACCACTTGTTGAACTGAGTGAACCCTTGTTTTTTTCTTCTTGGTTCTTTCGGTAAAGTCACGTAGAAGGGAAATAATAAAATAATAAAAATAAAACATAATAAAAAAATTCTCACGACGTTTCGGCCACAACGCAAGCAGCCGTCCTGAGGACATGTTTTATTTTTTCATTTATTATTTCCCTTCTATGTGACTTTACCGAAGAACCAAGAAGATGAATCCCTGCAGTCACGAAAGCTCTAAATCGAAATTGAACCCTTATTTGTTCGACACACATGGGGCTCTGGCCTTGCCGAACTATCCAATATTCCGAGCGATGTACAATGGGACTTCCCCAGTGCCTCCTGCCCCAATACATTTTTCCCAAAATAAGTTTCCACAAAAGCAACACTTACCGACGGTAACCAGCACTCCAGGCGAAGGAGGAGGATGTGGTGGGTTCCATGTGGAAGGTGATGGAGGTTGTGGAGGAGTGCTTAATGCACTTAATATGCACTTACTGTACTCTGTTCACTTTGTCATAAAATTATAACTTAAACACCTAATGACACTAACTTAAACTTCACGTGTTTACTTAAAGGCCACGTTACTCGACGCCTTTACACCACGTTACGCGCCGTCCGGCGACATCAGCTGATGTGGGGCATACTCTTTTTTGGTAAAGTCACGTAGGTAAAAATTAAAATTAATAAAAGTAAAATAAAAATAAAATAAAAATCACGACGTTTCGGAGGCAACACAAGCTTCCGTGTTCAGGTGGAACCGTCACAGCACGATAGCTGTATCAAGTACATCTTTACCGAAAAAACCTAACAATATGAATCCTTGCAGTCGCGAAAGCTTCAAATCTAGAATTGATGTGGGTCACTTCACCGCTGACAGCGGTGTCTGCAGAAGAATATCCAGAGGCCGGTGAAGTCACTGCACTGGGGGCTTCAATGCTGGTAGAACGCGGCTTAGGCCTGGGTGGCGGGGGCACGCCTAGCCGCTCCACGCGTTAATGCCGAAATTGGACTGTTCGGTACAGAAATTCGGATTATGAATGCGCCGTGCAAGCCGAAAGCGCAGCCCTGTCGAATTAGCCCCGGTTACGAGTGATCAAATACCGGCATAACGCGGTGTTTTACTCTGTATGCCTACTCACGCCCTACGTGAGGCTGAGCCCAGATTTCTTTCGTAGGCTAGGGGCTACGATGAGGCGGCCGAAATTCTGGTAACACGAAAAAACTGCACGCCGCAATGAAATCCAGCGCAAGAATGGTAATCGATAACATATGCCACCACGTTCGTGGCCGGCGCGGACCGTCGCACATATACGGGCCCTTGTGTCAATCCACTGCTGGATGAGCGCCTCCCCGTGTGCGTGCGGGTAGCGGGGGTTGTTTCGACCATACTTCACCACGCCGTGTTCCGTGCAAGCTGGCGAGAGCACACATCGTAGACCCGGGAAACAGAGCCACAATGCACCTGGTTTGTACTCTGCTCGTGTTGTCTCTGTGTCTCTACTGTTGTCGCGTTTGTGTCTCTGCGCTGGTCGCGAAAAACTTCGCGACCTATAAACGTCGCCGTCGGGGTGAACTTGCGTGCGCGGGACGACCCGCCGGGAGCAGGGGGTGGGTGGGGTGCTCTTTAAACCTACCCGGCGCCCCCTTCCTTCCGTGCGTGCCCGGCCGTGACCACCCCATCGCCGGGCTGGTGGGGGGGGGTGGGCGGTGGTGGTGGCGGGGACGGGAGGTTTCGGTAAGGGGCGGGAGCCCGGTGGCTTGCGTGCGTTCCGGTGCAGCCTATTCGAACCGTTCAAAAGTTCACACTTTCTGCTGATGGTGTGGTTGGCCCTGTCGGCGGCGGGAGGCGGCGTTTCCTCCAAACTTTAAAAGCCTCGGGACCGGACGGGCTTACATTTTTGTTTTAAGCTCCGTCAAAACCCACCCGCCCCCACAGCACGAAGCACGCGTGGCCTCTTCCCCGTTAAATCGGTAGGCCAGAAGTGAAATTATAGTTTAGTTTAGTTTTTCTCAGCGGCCCGGACAGTAGACATGAGGCCCGCGTCGTCGTTGAGACTAGTGCTAGTCGCCATTTACACAGCGGTGAAGAGTCCGCTCTTTGTTGGGATGTTCAGACACCGCCAGCGTGGGTTGTTAATGCGCACGTTTTAAAAATTCATCTTCTTGGTTCTTTCGGTAAAGTCACGTAGAAGGGAAATAAACATAATAAAATACAATTCTCACGACGTTTCGGCCACAACGCAAGCAGCCGTCCTCAGGTGAAGAACAGGGCTGTCGGAAAGACAGCGTCTGAATGAACACCACCAAGCTTGGCAGTGTATATTTAAGCTGGGTTAGGGGAGGACACCTTTTTACCCAGCTTAAATATACGTTGCCAAGCTTGGTGGTGTTCATTCAGGCGCTGTCTTTCCAACAGACCTGTTCTTCACCTGAGGACGGCTGCTTGCGTTGTGGCCGAAAGGTCGTGAGAATTGTATTTTATTATGTTGCATTTTTTTAATTATTTTCTTATTTCCCTTCTACGTGACTTTACCGAAAGAACCAAGAAGATGAATCCCTGCAGTCACGAAAGCTTTAAATCGAAATTTTTAAAATTGTCAAAAAAAGTTTTTTCGTTAAGTTTGTCACGTGAACAGGACACGCCAGTTGGTTACGAGTACAGCACACCGGTGGGTTGGAGAGCACGTGACAAACCTTACTGGTTGGCTGTGTCGGGTGGTGGCCGGTTAAATGACGTATTTAATTTACGTGATCTAACCCAAAAAAACCGACATTATGCATGATATTGGTCGCGAAAGCCGACGTGTTGAACGTAATTTTCTTTGCCGGTCCCCGCTTTTAATCGGACGAGGATTCCGTTGGTAAATCTCTCGGAGCGGTGCAAAGCCCATCGCGGTTTCGCGAGCGGCCCACTGAAGCGGATATCGCAGAGCCACCTCTCAAGTCACTCCTCCTCCTGCTTCACGACGTGACCTCTGGTTCACACACAGAGTGGAGGGCGGCACTGCCCCACTCACTCTGACCGTCAAGTGAACGGTCGCGCCGATATTTTTAATTCGCGCGCTGGAAATGAGCCAAATTCAGTTGCGGAGCCAAATTTAATTTTGGCGGGTCCATTGCCTGAAGTCAGTCTTTGGTGATTCGGCTGCGACAATTAACTCACCGCATCGAAAAACCCAGTTTTAATCACAACTTTGCCCGTGTGGTTCTGCGGATCTCCGCATGAGTGTGTGGGTCTCTGTGTGTCTCTGTGGGTCTCTGTGGGTCTCCGCATGAGTGTGGGTCTCTGTGGGTCTCCGCATGAGTGCGTGGGTCTCCACGTCAGAGGTCGCAAACGGGTTTTGATTCTTTACCCGTACCCGTACCCGGCCGCACCAGGGTCGCAAACGGGTACCCGTACCCTACCCGATACCCGGCTACCCGTACCCGGCCGGGTATCGGGTAGGGTACGGGATTGCGACCTCTGGGATGAAGCCATGTTGCAGGCGCGGGTGGGTTGATTCTGGGAACTTGAATTGTGAGAAGAGACAAGACGTTGGGAAATGAGTGACAAACAGTTACTCACCAGTGACTCACGACCTACCCGTACCCGGCCGCACCAGGGTCGCAAACGGGTACCCGTACCCGGCCATGTACGGGTAGCCGGGTATCGGGTAGGGTACGGGTATCGGGTACCCGATTGCGACCTCTGCTCCACGTCAGTCTATGTGCCTTCGCGAAAACTACGGCTCTCTGTCCGAGTCAACGGTGGCCGGGTTGAGACCTTCATCAGCTCGCTCCACCTGCGGTTACCCCGTTCTAACCACGGGCAGCCGAAAAACCGTGACTTGAATCCTTGATCGCAGTCAGCGGTGGCAGCGGCTCGGCATTGCCTATCTGATTCTCATATTCACAGTCCCACTTGCAGCATGTGCAACGCGTCCAATCAAATGTCAGGGATTATAAGTTAATGCTTCTTGAGCTTGGTGGTGGTTGCCAGGTGGTGGGAGTTTGAGTTTGATCCAAGGCCGCTGCATGCCGCAGTACACCTCTTAATGGACGTGTACGTGTGTCTTTCCACGACGCTGCACACGCACAGCCCCGTGGTCTATCCACTGCTGGGTGAGGGCCTCTCCACGCCTTCCACAACTGCGGGGGGTGGTTTGACCGTTCTCGGATCGCGCAGGGCATTGTGGGCCGTGTGAAATGAACTCGTGGGCCTTGCATGGCCCGTGGGCGATGTGAAATGAATTAATTGGCCTTATCTGGCCCGATGGCCATGTGAAATGAAGTAGTGGGCCTTATCTGGCCCATGGGCTGTATTAAATTATGAAGTATAGGACTTCATCTGGCCCATAGACCATATTAAATGATGAAGTAGTGAACTTGAACTTGAACGTGCTGCCCCCCCACCCTCCCCCACCACCACCCTCCCTGCCTCCCCTCCAGGGTCGCGCGTGTTCGCTTCCGGGGTGGAGGGGCCGGCGTGTGACCCCGCCCCGCGATGGCGCACCGGCTCTCGGCCCGCGCTGGCCGGGCAGCGGCGTGCTGGGGAGACAGCCAGCGGGGGGCCCGGGGACACGGAGGCCACGGGGGCCACGGGGGCTCGGCGGCGGCGGGGTGGCGGCGGTAGCGGCGGCGGTAGCCCCCCGCCGCCAGCGTCGCCCGTTCTGTCCTCCGCGGCGGCCGCTTCCCTGGCCTTGATGGCTGCGGACGACAAAGCGATCGTCTTCGACTTCAAGACGATGGCTGGCGGCCACCTGCAGGTTGGTGGGGGGGGGGTGGGGGGGGTGACGAGTTTGCGCGGCACGACTGGTTACCACCATCGGTTTGGCGCGTCGTAGGCTCTCGCGACCGATGTTATTCACGGTAAACGGTGATTTTTTTCACGATAAACGGTGATTTTTTTCACGATAAACGGTGATTTTTTTCACGATGAAGGTGAATTTTTTTTTACAATCAGAATATTTCTTTGTACAGCCCATTGGTCAGATAAGGCCCCACTACGTCATTCCATATGTCCCATGGGCCACAAGAGGCCCACGAGTTCGTTTCACACGGCCCACAATGCCCTGTGCGATCGAGTACGTTCAAGCCACCCCCCCCCCACCGCGGTCATGGAAGATGTCATAGTGCAGGAATCCGATGAGCTATGAAGTTCCTTTTCACAGATGTCCGGTTCGGGGCACGGGGTAAGAATGTTACAACAAGAAACAATAGGAGTGCACAGTACAAGAAATGTGAACAAATCACCCAAACGCATACAAATGCAACACTGAACCATCCCATCCGCTTAAGAATAAATACGTCAAGTCACTTAGAAGGGAAATAATAAAATAAATTAATATAAAATAAATATAAAAACAATAAAAATTCTCCAGCAAGAAAATTTTCTTGCTGTGGATTTTACCTCTTGATGATGATTGCTTGTGTTGCAGTCGAAACGTCGCGAGAATTTGTATTGTTTAATATTAATATTATTTTATTATTTCCCTTCTACGTGATTTTACCGAAAGAACCAAGAATATGAATCCCTGCAGTCACGAAAGCTTTAAATCAAAATATAAATACGTCGCTAAACCCGCCACAATCCGATACGTGCGCAAAACATGCCGATTGGTTATTTCCGCTCACGGTCGCGTGTTGGTGAGAGTAAATCCACGACATTAACAATTTGAGGACGACGTTTCGCCAATAATTACAGCTGGCATCAGGCGGCAGCCAGACGCGTGGAGTTCTCAAATAACGACACGTTTATATTTACACGATCTCACCCAACAAAAGCCTCTTGATGGATATTGGTCGCGAAAGCCTCCGTGTGAAACTTTACATCCTCGGTTATCGTCAAGGGCCCATATAAGTCCCAGTGAAGTTATCATTTATCAGCCATGCTCCATCCACTGCTGGATGAAAGGCTGGCGCACCACGTGGTTCAGTATTTGAGCAAACTGGTGTAGGCCAATCAGTTTTAAAGACGATGCGTCATATCTTCTTGGTTCTTTCGGTAAAGTCACGTAGAAGGGAAATAATAAAATAATACAAATAAAACATAATAACATAAAATTCTCACGACGTTTCGGCCACAACGCAAGCAGCCGTCCTCAGGTAAAGAACAGGTCTGTCGGAAAGACAGCGTCTGAATGTCTTTCCGACAGACCTGTTCTTCACCTGAGGATGGCTGCTTGCGTTGTGGCCGAAACGTCGTGAAAATTATTTTATCATGTTTTATTTTTATTATTTTATTACTTCCCTTCTACGTGACTTTACCGAAAGAACCATGAAGATGAATCCCTGCAGTCACGAAAGAAGCTTTAAATCGAGATGCGTCATATGTTGTCTGAGCATGTTTGTGTTTTGCATGTTCACCACTGGTACCGTGTGTGGTTAATGCAGTCACTTGATGCCTCGCAAAAGCTCTTATTCGGTGCTTGAACATCTTTACCCGACTTCTGTTTTATTCCCAGAAAGGGTAAAACTTATTCTTGTTTTTCACGAGATAGACAAACATGATAGACAAACAACTGCTTCACCACCACCGCCACCACCACCGCACGAGAAATCTAAAAGCAGTGCACAGATTTAAATCGGTGATGCGTAATAAGTTCCGTGTGGTGCGGGTTGGCTTGGGCAGACTCATTATTTTTTCTTTTTAAGGATGATCGTCGTCCCAATTTTAATTCTGGTTATCGGAATGATTAAACGGATACACGGTGACCATTGCACCCGTGCCTGAACGGACACAGATTCATGGCAAAGTCTCGCCCGCAATCGCTCGCGTGGACGTAGGTTGAACATGTTTTCACGTGCGTAGCCATCCGCGAGTATCAGAGGTGCTGGGAGGGTAGAAGGTCAACAAACTAAACACAACAAGGAGCTGGGAAGAAATTATTTTTCAATCTAGGCGATTTAAAAGTCCATAGCTCCAGTGGCTTCCTAACAACGCTATAGTGTATAGTAGTAATCAAAGAGTCGTGTAGTGTACTGGTAGGAACCCACTGGTTCCACCAGCCCACAGGGGATTATTGTGTCCGTCCGTCGTGCAGGGAGGGGCTGGGTGGGGAGGGAGGGGCTGGGTGGGAGGGGAGGGGGGGCTGGGTGGGGAGGGTGGGGCTGGGTGGAGGGTGGGAGGGGGGGGGCTGGGTGGGGAGGGTGGGGAGGGGCTGGGTGGGGAGGGTGGGGCTGGGGGGTGTGGGAGGGGTGGGGCTGGGTGGGGAGGGGCTGGTCACCCCGTGGTGCCCTTATACAACTCAACGTTTAACCTACTCACGCCGGCTTGTGCCCGCCCTCACAGTCGGGCATATTTGCGGAATACACCACGCCGCCGTTGACCCTGCAGGCCATTGACCGAGCAACCCAACGTTCCTACCAGCTCCCTCCGCAGGAATGTGTTATAGTGTAGTGTATAATAGTGTAGCGTATAGGAGTTTGCATGTATCAGACTTCTTTCGCACCGTACGTAGCCAACCGCCCTGATCGGCGGTGCGGGGGAAGGACAACAAACTAAACACAACAACAACAACAAGCAGTTGTAGAGAAATGAGTTCTCGCTCGAGATCAAGGGTCGGAAAACCTGCGACTCGTGATCCGGCGTGGAACCTGTCAGCGACGTGACTGGTTAAGGGACCGCCACCGTCTCCTGTT
>NC_083841.1:6029056-6069413 GCF_015708825.2 Lethenteron reissneri | reverse complement strand
GGGCAGTGAGAGGCTAGCTGTGGAAGGGGCAGCAGTGACGCTAGAGAGCGGGGGCAGCGGTGTGGCTGCAAGGATCGCCTGACGGGGCAGCAGAGAGACTGCAGAGTGGAACGCAGGGAGTCTGCATGACGGAGTAGCCGAGGGCTGTGGAGAGGTCGTCGAGCGAACGCGGGATCTGAGCGAGACGCCGTGGTGCGGAGATTCTACGAACCCAATAAAGGACAACGGAGATCGACATCTGAGAGAGAGTCCTTTATTACACTGTTAAGCACCTCCTAAAATTTACCAGTCTTGCTGAGTCTTTCTCTCCCCCTGCCACCACGGGGGGATTTCCCCACAGCTCTCTCATTGACATGCTAATTTATCTGCTCCAGCCAGACCCACCTCTCTCTCTGCCCCCCCCCCCCTCTCTATTTAAGTCCACGACACAGAGGCATTGGGCCTATGTTTGTTTATGTTGTGTCTCTGTGTATCTCTGTGTTGTCTCTCTCTGTGTGTCTGTGTGTCTCCGTGTCTATGTTGTGTCTCTCTCTCTCTCTCTGTGTGTCTCTGTGTTGTCTCTCTCTGCTTGTGTGTCTGTCTGTGTGTCTCCGTGTCTGTGTTTTGTCTCTCAAATGTATTTCTACCTGATGACGATTGCTTGTGTTGCAATCGAAACGTCGTATTCTATCATTTAATTTATTTTCTTTCTACGTGACTTTACCGAAAGAACCAAAGAGTAATTCCTGCAGTCACGAAAGCTTCAAATCGAGTAACAGTGTCCCTACAGATCACTGGAATATAATCGACACAATTACACAGCAATCAGCTGCTAATGTATTTAAAAAAACTAACACTACCCAAATTAACAAATGTGCTAGACTAACTAACAAATAACTCTCATCTAATAATGAACATTTTATAAACAAAACGGTTATCAACATGACTAACGTTGAATTATACAGCGATATGATTTCAGTCCTGTCTAAAGGTCTTAACTTTGCTGTTGCCCCACGTACAATCCCTGACGATGAGATAATTGCTGAAGTTGAATCAGCAGTGAGACATCTCCCCCATATGATAATAATTTTTTTACCCTTCTATCTGGCAACAAAACTGACACCTTTTTTTTACAAGGAGTCATGTTTACATAGACCACAATACCTGTAGTCATAATGCAAACAAAAACACAACTCTGATAATGTATGCACTGTCCTTGAAATTGATTGGTCCACACCCGAGACAGCTTTTCTTAGAGCCTAGTCTCACATGGTGTTGGACCAGATGACGCCAAAAGGCGCACAACTCAAAGACAACGCACCATCAGAGTATGAGAGCTCAGGGTAAGCATTTACACCATTGGAACCTCATTTGCCAGTAAAAAATATGATAATTGGTTTTTTTTACCCTTCTATCTAAAGATGTCACTTTTGTTGCCAGATAGAAAGAAGGGTAAAAAACAATTATCATATTTTTACTGGCAAATGAAGTTCCAACGGTGTAAATCTCCCCCATAATCAAGCTGAGATGACGAGGCACGAGGTTGGCAAAAATATTGAGAAATGCAAATTGCCAAAAACAAATATTACCTTCAGTGAAGCAAAAGCCTTAAGAGAATTGAGAGCCAATAAAGATATCCAAATTCTTGCTGATAAGGACCGATCGACTGTTGTGATGCCCCGTGAGGACTACGATAATAAAATCAAAGATTACTCGATGAAGGTACTTTTAAAAAATAGACACCTTTATACAAGGCATCATGTTTGCAATAACCACTTCACAAGCAGTCAAAATGCAAACAAAAATAAACAACTCTGATGATGATAATGATATGCACTGTCCTTGAAGTTGATTGGTCCACACCCGAGACAGCTTTTCTTAGAGCCTAGTCTCACATGGTGTTGGACCAGATGACGCCAAAAGGCGCACAACTCAAAAACAATGCACCATTTGAGTATTGAGAGCTCGGGGTAAGCATTTACATTATTAGACATCCTTTGCCGCTACTAGTATAATACACTATACACTACACTATACACTACTATACACTACACTACTATACACTACACTACTATACACTACACTATACACTACACTATACACTACACACTATACACTACACACTACTATACACTACCCTATACACTACACTACTATACACTATACACTACACTACTATACACTACACTATACACTACACTACTATACACTACACTATACACTACACTACTATACACTACACTACTATACACTAAACTACACACTACACTATACACTACACTACTATACACTGCACTATACACCAGAGGTGGGACAAAGTCATTGTTATGCAAGTCCAAGTCGAGTCTGAAGTCATCAAATTCATGACTCGAGTCTGACTCGAGTCCAAGTCACATGACTCGAGTCCACACCTCAGCTATACACTACACTATACACTACACTATACACTACACTACTACACTACACTATACACTACACACTAGTGCTGTACTAGTGACAAATTGGCCACGTTCTATTTACGTGACAATCCTCACTAGTTGGCTGTGCCGGGTGGTGGCGGGTTTTAACGACACATTTTATATATTTACGCTTATCGTATCACGATATCCTCTGACGATATATCGCGATATATCGTGATACGAATCGACAACGGCTAAAGTTCAGAATCACTAACATCAGCGTCGCGGGAATCGATTCCGAACCACACCGGTAACGTATGGGCCGAATTGAAGCCACGGTACGCTATCGATTCACTGCGTAGAATCGATTCCCGAGGACACCGAAACAACCCCCCACTTCATGGCGGAAGGTGGGGGGGGATCGATTCGAACGACTCAACTTCCGGTCGAATCGATTTGACTTTCGGTTTTGCCGGAAGTACAGTAGCTGGGGGAGGGGTTTGGTGGGGGGGGGTGATGGGGGGGTTGGTGGGGGGTTTGGTGGGGGGGGTTGGTGGGTGGGTGTTGGTGGGGGTGGGTAGTGGGGGGGGGGTGGTGGGGGTGGGTAGTGGGGGTGGGTAGTGGGGGGGGGTTGGTGGGGAGTTGGTGGGGGGGTTGGTGGGGGTGGGTAGTGGGTGGGGGTTGGTGGGGGGTGTTGGTGGGGGGGTTGGTGGGGGGGGTTGGTGGGGGTGGGTAGTGGGGGGGGGTTGGTGGGGGGGTTGGTGGGGGTGGGTAGTGGGGGGGGGTTGGTGGGGGGTTGGTGGGGGGTTGGTGGGGGGGGTTGGTGGGGGGGGGTTGGTGGGGGTTGATTGAGGGGGGGGTTTGGTGGGGGATTTGGTGGGGGGTGTTGGTGGGGGGGGGGTTGGTTTTTTTTTGGGGGGGGGTGGGGGGGTTGATGGGGGGGTTGATGGGGGGGTTGATGGGGGGTGGGGGTTGATGGGGGGTGGGGTGTGATGGGGGTTGATGGGTGATGGGGGGGGGTTGACGGGGGTGACAGGGGGGGGTGATGGGGGTGGGGGTGGGTGTTGATGGGGGGGGGTGATGGGGGTGGGGGGTGGTGATGGGGGGGGGGCGAAGGGGGCGGAGCTGCGCGCTGCGCCCCACCGCCCCGAGCCGACGGGAAGTCGACAAGCGGCGCTCGCGCGGCGCACCGGGAGATGCCCCTGGCCCGTCTCGCATTGCGCGCGGGGGTCGCTTTGGGGGCAGCAGTAACAGCAGCAGGGGCAGCAGCAGGGGCAGTGGCGGTGGTTGAAGAATGTGATGCTGACGATGACGATGGTGACGATGTCGCGCTGAAGACGACGGCTGAGAAGGAGTGAAGCAGCAGGAGGAAGAAGTCTAGAGAACAGGTTGCGTGTTGCTTGCACGGCTCTCCCACCCACCATCACATCACCACCCCCCACCACCCCACATCACCACCCACACCCACCCCCCCACCCACCCCCCCACCCACCCCCCCACCCACCCCCCCACCACCCCCACCCACCACCCCCACCCACCACCCCCCCACCCACCCCCCCCCCACCCCCCACCCACCCACCCCCCACCCCCACCCACCCACCCACCCCCCCACCCACCACCCACCCCCCCACCACCACCCACCCCCCCACCACCCACCCACCCCCACCCCCCACCACCACCCCCCACCACCCACCCACCACCCCCCCCCCACCACCACCCCCTTCCTCGACTGCGCCGCAGCTAAAGACGACGGAGGCGCGGGGTGGGGGGCCGCTTATGGAGCCCCCCTCTAACGTGGTCGTGGCACTCGCTTTGGGTTGTTGTTGGGGTTGTTGTTGGTTGTTGTTGGTTGTTGTTGGTTGTTGTTGTTGTTGGTTGTTGTTGTTGGGGTAGTGGGGTTGGTTTGAGGTGGACGAGGTGGGGGGTGGTGGTGGTGGTGGTGGACGCTTACTGTGTTGAGGCCGTCGTTGGTGGTGGTTGTGGTGGTGGTTGTGGTGGTTGTGGTTGTGGTAGTTGTGGTGGTGGTTGTTGGTGGTGGTTGTTGTTGGTGGTGCTTTTGTTGTTGAGTTGTGAAGTAAACAAGGGGGGGGGGGGAGACTGGGCCGCTCTGCCACCACCACCACCACTGTCGAGGTTGTTGTGGTGGTGATGGTTGTTGTTGTGGTTGTTGTTGGTGATGGTTGTTGGTGGTTTGTGGTGGTGGTTGTTTTGGTGGTTGTTGTGGTGGTTGTTTTGGTGGTTGTTGTGGTGGTGGTTGTGGTGGTGGTGGTTGTGTTGGTTGTTGTGGTTGTTGTTGTGGTGGTGGTGGTTGTTGTGGTGGTGGTTGTTGTGGTGGTTGTTGTTGTGGTGGTGGTACAGTTTAGTGCATCTCAGCCAACCGCGTGGCATCTCCTGGGGTCTGTCCCGTGACCTCCTGTCAGCACTCGACTCTGCACGTGGCCCTCAAAGTGCACCCAGCCTGGCACGGGGCGTCGCGGTGACGTCACCGTCACTTTGCGGCCAATGGCGGCTGTTGTGATGGTTGTGTTGGTGGTGGTTGTTGTTGTGATGGTTGTTGTGGTTGTTGTGATGGCTGTGTTGGTGGTGGTTGTTGTTGTGGTTGTGGTTGTTGTGATGGCTGTGTTGGTGGTGGTTGTTGTGATGGTTGTTGAGATGGTTGTGTTGGTGGTGGTTGTGGTTGTTGAGATGGTTGTGTTGGTGGTGGTTGTTGTTGTGTTGGTGGTGGTTGTTGTGATGGTTGTGTTGGTGGTGGTTGTTGTTGTTGTGGTTGTTGTGGTTGTTGTGATGGTTGTGTTGGTGGTGGTTGTTGTGATGCTTGTGTTGGTGGTTCTTGTGAGTGTTGTGATGGTTGTCGTGTTGGTGGTTGTGGTTGTTGAGATGGTTGTGTTGGTGGTTGTTGTGGTTGTAGTTGTTGTGATGGTTGTGTTGGTGGTTGTGTTGGTGGCGGTTGTTGTGGTGTTGTGATGGTTGTCGTGTTGGTGGTTGTTGTGGTGGTTGTGTTGGTGGCGGTTGTTGTGATGGTTGCCGTGTTGGTGGTTGTGCTGGTTGTGTTGGTCGCGGTTGTTGTGGTTGTTGTGATGGTTGTCGTGTTGGTGGTGGCTGTGGTGGCGGTTGTTGTGATGGTTTTCGTGGTTGTGGTTGTCATGTTGGTGGTTGTTGTGATGGTTGTCGTGTTAGTGGTTGTTGTGGTTGTTGTGTTGGTGGTGGTTGTTGTGATGGTTGTCGTGTTAGTGGTTGTTGTGGTGGTGGTTGTTGTGATGGTTGTCGTGTTGGTGGTGGTTGTTGTGGTGGTGGTTGTGGTTGTGGTGATGGTTTTCGTGGTGGTGTTTGTCGTGTTGGTGGTTGTTGTGATGGATGTGTTGGTGGTGGTTGTTGTGATGGTTGTGTTGGTGGTGGTTGTGATGGTTGTCGTGTTAGTGGTTGTTGTTGTGGTTGTTGTGTTGGTGGTGGTTGTTGTTGAGTTGTCGTTTAGTGGTTAAAGTCACGGTGGGAGGGAGACGGAGCCGCTCACCCACCACCACCACCACCACCACTGATGTCGTGGTTATTGGTGGTGCTGGTTGTGTTGTGGTGAGGGTGGTTGTGGTGGTGGTTGCGTTGTGGTGAGGGTGAGGTGTGTGGTGGTTGTGTCGTGGTGAGGGTGGTTGTGGTGGAGGTTAGCAGGTATGGTGGTGGTTGTGTTGTGGTGAGGGTGGTTGTGGTGAAGGTTAGCAGGTATGGTGGTGGTTGTGTTGTGGTGAGGGTGGTTGTGGTGAGGGTGGTTGTGATGTGGGTTAGCAGGTGTTGTGGTGAGGAGTGTGGTGGTTGTGTTGTGGTGAGAGTTAGCAGGTGATGTTGTGGTGAGGGTGAG
This sequence comes from Lethenteron reissneri, assembly GCF_015708825.2. Lineage (NCBI taxonomy): Eukaryota > Metazoa > Chordata > Hyperoartia > Petromyzontiformes > Petromyzontidae > Lethenteron > Lethenteron reissneri. The sequence goes on along the minus strand of NC_083841.1, from coordinate 6,063,185 downwards.
CTGTGGTAGTGGTTGTGTTGTGGTGAGGGTGAGGTGTGGTGGTGGTTGTGTTGTGGTGAGAGTGGTTGTGGTGAGAGTTAGCAGGTGTTGTTGTGAGGGTGAGGTGTGGCGGTGGTTGTGTTGTGGTGTGGGTTAATAGGTGTGGTGCTGGTTGTGTTGTGGTGAGGATGGTTGTGGTGTGGGTTAGCAGGTGTGGTTGGTGGTGGTTGTGTTGTGGTTAGGGTTAGCAGGTGTTGTGGTGGTGAGGGTGAGGTGTGTGGTGCTTGTGTTGTGGTGAGGGTGAGGTGTGGTGAGAGTGAGGTGTGGTGGTGATTGTGTTGTGGTGAGGGTTAGCAGGTGATGTTGTGGTGAGGTGTGTGGTGGTTGTGTTGTGGTGAGAGTGAGGTGTGTGGTGAGGGTGAGGTGTGGTGAGAGTTAGGTGTGTGGTGAGGGTGAGGTGTGGTGAGAGTTAGGTGTTGTGGTGAGGGTGAGGTGTGGTGCTGGTTGTGTTGTGGTGAGGGTGGTTGTTGTGTGGGTTAGCAGGTGTGGTGGTGAGGTGTGTGGTGGTTGTGTTGTGGTGAGAGTTAGGTGTTGTGGTGAGGGTGAGGTGTTGTGGTGAGGGTGAGGTGTGTGGTGAGGGTGAGGTGTGTGGTGAGAGTGAGGTGTTGTGGTGAGGGTGAGGTGTGTGGTGGTTGTGTTGTGGTCAGGGTTAGCAGGTGTGGGGGTGAGTGCTAGCAGGTGTTGTGGTGAGGGTTAGGTGTTGTGGTGAGTGTTAGCAGGGGTGAGGTTTAGCAGGTGTTGTGGTGAGGGTTAGTTGTTGTGGTGAGTGTTAGCAGGTGTTGTGGTGAGGGTTAGTTGTTGTGGTGAGTGTTAGCAGGTGTTGTGGTGATGGTTAGTTGTTGTGGTGAGTGTTAGCAGGTGTTGTGGTGATGGTTAGTTGTTGTGGTGAGTGTTAGCAGGTGTTGTGGTGAGGGTTAGTTGTTGTGGTGAGTGTTAGCAGGTGTTGTGGTGAGGGTTAGTTGTTGTGGTGAGTGTTAGCAGGTGTTGTGGCGATGGTTAGTTGTTGTGGTGAGTGTTAGCAGGTGTTGTGGTGAGGGTTAGTTGTTGTGGTGAGTGTTAGCAGGTGTTGTGGTGATGGTTAGTTGTTGTGGTGAGTGTTAGCAGGTGTTGTGGTGATGGTTAGTTGTTGTGGTGAGTGTTAGCAGGGGTGAGGGTTATTAGGTCTTGTGGTGAGTGTTAGCAGGTGTGAGGGCTAGCAGGTGTTGTGGTGAGTGTTAGCAGGAGTTGTGTTGAGGGTTAGGTGTTGTGGTTGTGGGTTAGCAGGTGTGAGGATTAGCACGAGTTGCGGTGAGGGTGAGGTGTTGTGGTGAGGGTTAGCAGGAGTTGTGGTGAGTGTTACTTGTTGTGGTGAGTGTTAACAGGTGTGTGGGTAAGGGTTAGCAGGGGTTGTGATGAGGGTTAGGCGTTGTGGTGAGTGTTAGCAGGTGTGATGGTTAGGTGTTGTGGTGAGGGTTAGGTGTTGTGGTGAGTGTTAGCAGGTGTGATGGGTAGGTGTTGTGGTGAGGGTGAGGTGTTGTGGTGAGGGTTAGCAGGTTGTGAGGGTGGTTGTGGTGACACAGACGAGAGGTGATGGAACGAAATCGCGACTAAACACGACTACCCTTGTGGCCATTGATTCTTGCCGGCAGTTCCATGTAGCAAAACAGGCGTGTAAGCCTGCCTTGTTGGCGCCAACATTGTTGTACTGCACTTCTGCGCTGTCGCGTCTGCTGCTGCGCTCCCTGCTTTCGCTGAACCGGACTGCCCATCGGTTTAAAGCCCGGTCAAACCATTCCCACCCGCATGGTGTCGGCAGGCCCACATCCAGCAGTGGATTTACCGAAGGTGTATTTATTAATTCATTGATTTCTCATCAGCATCAGCCGGGTGATCCATTGCTGGGTGCAGGGTGGGGGGCGGTGGGTCGGGGGGCTGTGTTGGTCACGTGGGTTGTTTGGCCATTCAGACGCTGTCTTCTCGACAGACCTGTTCTTCACCTGAGGACGGCTGCTTGCGTTGTGGCCGAAACGTCGTGAGAATTGTATTTTATTGTCTTGATTCTTTCGGTAAAGTCACGTAGGTAAAAAATGATAGGTGAAATTCCTCCCCGTAGAGGGTATTAATTCTAGATTTGAAGCTTTCGTGACTGCAAGGATTCCTACTCTTAGTTCTTTCGGTAAAGTCACGTAGGGAAAGAACCAAGAAGATGAATCCCTGCAGTCACGAAAGCTTTAAATCGAAATCTTTCGGAAAAGTCACATAGAAGGGAAATAATAAAATAATAAAAAATAAATCATAATAAAATACAATTCTCACGACGTTTTGGCCACAACGCAAGCAGCTGTCCTCAGGTGAAGAACAGGGCTGCCGGAAAGACAGCGTCTGAAATATTTCCAACAGCCCTGTTCTTCACCTGAGGTGCGGCTGCTTGCGTTGTGGCCGAAACGTCGTGAGAATTATTTTATTATGTTTTATTTTTATTATTTTATTATTTCCCTTCTACGTGACTTTACCGAAAGAACCAAGAAGATGAATCCCTGCAGTCACGAAAGCTTTAAATCGAAATGTTTGGGCATACTTCACCACGCCGGTCAGTTCGGGGTTGTGGTGATGTGTGGCGGCGTTCCAAAGCTGTGCACTGGAATTCATTCGAGCCGGAGTCTCATCTCGGCCAGCGAGCCGCAACAAGAATTTTGATATTTTCCACACCCCGGCATATCGCGTCGAGTATACTCCTCCTCGCTTTGGCTGTGGCTACGAATCGTCACGTGCCGCCTACTCCGCGGCGTTCCGGCGACCTGGAAAATATTCAGTGAGAAATTAAGTTCTGGTTTGTGTGTGTGTGTGCGCGTGTCCTCTTTCTTATAATAATGTTACTATTTTTACAGCGTAGCGGTTAGCGAGCCGCGCTGTCAACCCGGCGGCACGAGTTCGATTCCCGTTCACGGCCAACGCTGGTCGACGATTGTCTGAACCGGTCCTGGGCCTCCCCTAGGTCGACTCGGCCTCAAATGCGTACCCGGTGCGGTGTAAACGGGTGTGGTGCCGGCTACCCACACCCCCTCGTGTGCCGCTTGCCGGCCGTCAGAGGTGCTCGCGAACAGCACTTGGCCCCAACAGCCTATTCCGGCTATAGGGGGCAGTCTTTGTCATTGTGTGTGTCCGCTTTATTATTACGATAATAATGATAATGTGAGTAGTCCTCTTGGTTCTTTCGGTAAAGTCACGTAGAATGGAAATAATAAAATAATAAAAATAAAACATAATAAAATAATTCTCACGACGTTTCGGCCACAACGCAAGCAGCCGTCCTCAGGTGAAGAACAGGTCTGTCGGAAAGACAGCGTCTGAATGACACACTCCAGGCTTGGCAGCGTATATTTAATTCCTTTGTTCATTCAGACGCTGTCTTTCCGACAGACCTGTTCTTCACCTGAGGACGGCTGCTTGCGTTGTGGCCGAAACGTCGTGAGAATTATTTCTATTTATGTTTTATTTTTATTATTTTATTACTTCCCTTCTACGTGACTTTACCGAAAGAACCAAGAAGATGAATCCCTGCAGTCACGAAAGCTTTAAATCGAAATGTGAGTAGTATAATTATCAACGCGCGTGGCGACGGCCGTTTTTGCCGGTCCATTGCCGGACGAGGGGCCTTCCCCGCGCCGCACAAGGTAGTGGGTGTTACTTCACCATACTTCACCACTCTGGCTGCTGCGGGTTGGCGAAAGGCGGGCTTCGCGAGGCGTGTGACGGCAGGTGCAGTTCCAACGTTGGGTTGGATTTTACTGTCGCGTACCCTTTGTTGCTTTTATATACCGTCGCCCCCACATTGGCCTGCCTGTAACGACAACAACAACCTGTTTGCGCACGGCGGTGGGGAACTCGCTATCCACAGAGGCTCGGAAACCCCGCCGAGCTTACGAGATCCGACGAGATCCCGCCGCTGTTTCGGTGATTTGGCGACGAGCATTGTCGTTGATAGCAGCCGCTCGCGATGACGAAAGATGTGCCGCAGCAATCGTTGGAAGCAGAAACGAGAAAAGAGTGCCTGAAACAAAAGAACCTCAAGTTCATTTATTAGGTGTAGCCCTGTGAGCCATTCGGCTCTTGAATCGGGTGCAACCGCAACAAACAAAAAAACAAAAACATGAACAAAAAACATCTTAAAGTGAATATGTGACTAAGTGCAAACAGAAAATCCAAGAAAAGACAGCAAAATATTGCAAAAAAAACCACCGTACACCAACGCTGTGTTCAAAAATCCCAGTGGGATGCAAGTCAAGCAACAACAACTACGCTCCCCGCATCCACGCTCCGTGCCGTCGCCAACCCGCGCACGGCAAATGAGGGAGGCCTATGGCGAGCGGTGCATTGACCAAGTGCCGCGTGTAAGTATAACACATGGTAATAGCGGTACCACGTTTGCAAGAGGAGGTGTACATTTAATTACGGCGAACGTATGGCGATTAGCACGATAGTGATTGCAATAATAGTAGCGGCTGAAGTGAAAACCAACGTACGTCACGACAATATCTTCGATGTAAATAAAGACCTGAATCTGGGGGTTATGTACGTCTCAAAAACCTGCCGGGTACTTCCCGACAACGTCGAAGAAATCTGAAATTTGGTACATAGATGGCTTTTAGGACAAACAAAAGGAGAAATCAGAAATTCCGAGTTTTTTTATTTTAACGACCCCAAATGTCGATTTTTCAGTGCCCCATAAACATAATGTTTGTTTCTTTCGGTAAAGTCACGTAGGTATAAAATAGATCACAACGTTTGTGTTGTCGCCCAGTGACAGACGCTTGTGTTGCGATCGAAACGTCGTGATTTATTTTATCTTCTACCCACGTGACTTTACCGAAAGAACCACAGAGTATGGATTCCTGCAGTCACGAAAGCTTCAAATCAAGATTGCCCCATGAAAATGTTTGTGCTTTGTGTCATTCAGAAACCGTAAATAATATAAGATTGTGGTTTGTTTTCATTTGATAGAGCTTTAAACAGGAAATACATTTAAAGGCGACGCTTTCATCCGGCAGCGGATATACCACGACTGACGACGATGTTATTGCAGGAGGGATGCAACGGCCACAATTGTTAAGTGTGAAAATACAGGGACTCCTCTACTTACGAACATTAAACTTAAGATGTTTCAGAGATACGAACAAACCTGTCCCCGTATGTCCAGTTGCATGTTCGGACCGAGAATCGTAAGTTCAACCGCCGCGCAATAGATGGCGGTGGTGACCTCTACATCTGCAGAACGTGAAGAACCAGTGGCATCTACAGAATGGGAAGAACCAGTGTCATCTACAGAATGGGAAGAACCAGTGGCATCTGCAGAACGTGAAGAACCAGTGACATCTACATATGCAGAACGTGAAGAACCAGTGGCGTCTACATCTGTAGAACGTGAAGAACCAGTGGCGTCTACATCTGCAGAACGTGAAGAACCAGTGGCGTCTACATCTGCAGAACGTGAAGAACCAGTGGCATCTACAGAACGGGAAGAACCAGTGGCATCTGCAGAACGTGAAGAACCAGTGGCATCTGCAGAACGTGAAGAACCAGTGACATCTACATATGCAGAACGTGAAGAACCAGTGGCGTCTACATCTGTAGAACGTGAATAACCAGTGGCATCTACATCTGCAAAACGTGAAGAACCAGTGGCATCTACATCTGCAGAATGTGAAGAACCAGTGGCATCAACATCTGCAGAACGTGAAGAACCAGTTGCATCTACATCTGCATAACGTGAAGAACCAGTGGCATCTACATCTGCAAAACGTGAAGAACTAGTGTCATCAACATCTGCAGAACGTGAAGAACCAGTTGCATCTACATCTGCATAACGTGAAGAACCAGTGGCATCTACATCTGTGGAACGTGAAGAACCAGTGGCATCTACATCTGCAGAACGTGAAGAACCAGTGGCATCTACATCCGCAGAATGTGAAGAACCAGTGGCATCTACAGAACGTGAAGAACCAGTGGCATCTACAGAACGTGAAGAACCAGTGGCATCTACATCTGCAGAACGTGAATAACCAGTGGCATCTACATCTGCAGCACGTGAAGAACCAGTGGCATCTACATCTGCAGAACGTGAAGAACCAGTGGCATCTACAGAACGTGAAGAACCAGTGGCATCTACATCTGCAGAACATGAATAACCAATGGCATCTATATCTGCAGAACGTGAAGAACGAGTGGCATCTACATCTGCAGAACGTGAAGAATCAGTGGCATCTACATCTGCAGAACACGAAGAACCAGTGGCATCTACATCTGCAGAACGTGAAGAGCCAGCGGCATCTACATCTGCAGAACATGAAAAACCAGTGGCATCTACATCTGTGGAATGTGAAGAACCAGTGGCATATCTATATATGCAGAACTTGAAGAAGAAGCAGTGACATCTACATCTGCAGAACATGAAGAACCAGTGGCATCTTCAGCTTACAGGATATACAGCTATTAAAACCATTCCCCCGTGTTTAGTGTACACGCCTTACAACATGTTTGTAATCGACAGCAGTAAAGTTGGACTTGCGAACAAACCGACTTACGAACAGACCTCTGGAACCGAACTCGTTCGTAAGGAGTCAGGAGTCACTCTCCAGCACACACGAGAGATATTACAAAAAAGAACAATTACCACGCTCACACCACCACCATAATCATATTTTTTTTTTCTATTTATAAAAAAGGGAAATTTGTGAATATGTGTGTCTGTTCGAAATGTTTAGCATACTTCCCAACATACAACAAACTTGAAATTTGGCATGTGGGTAGCTTCTAGACTGTACACAATGCAAAACATATAAAAATAGACTTTTGTATTTTGGGAGGGGGGGCAATAATGGATATATTTGGCACGTCGTCACATCTGTGATGTCACGCGCAGTGTGCCCGCTGACGTCACGCATCCCCCCTCCAACCCTACGCGTAGGCCGTGTATTAATCCAAGACAAGAATCCAAGTAAAGTCACGTCTAAAGATAAAATAATAAATTAAATACTAGCATACGACGTTTCGATTGCAACACAAGCAATCATCATCAGGTATAAATGAAATAGCAACAAAATCTAACCAAAAACTATAGACAGACATATAAGCAGACAGATATCATGTATCTCTGTGATATATGTCTGCTTATATGACTGTCTATAGCAGCGGTCGGGAACCTATGGCTCGCGAGCCATATATGGCTCTTCCGGTGACGGCATATGGCTCCCGGACAATTTTGAGTTGAAAAAAATAAAAAAATAAATAATCAGTTTGGAACTGATTTTAAAATACTCGTGATATTGCTTAATAATACTGTGTCTTTTTAAAGTAAACAGAAATTCTTTTGAAGATAAATTTCACGGGTCACGGGTCCCGTGACCAGAAGTCGCATTAAAAGTAAGACATTTAATTTATTATACGTTAAAAATACTATATGGCTCTCAATGAAAGATATTTAGAAATATTTGGCTTTTAGGGCTCTCCCACTCAAAAGGTTCCTGACCCCTGGTCTATAGTTTAGATTTTTGTTGCTATTTCATTTATACCTGATGATGATTGCTTGTGTTGCAATCGAAACGTCGTATGCTAGTATTAATTTATTATTTTCTCTTTATACGTGACTTTACCGAAAGAACCAAAGAGTAATTCCTGCAGTCACGAAAGCTCCAAATTAAGAAAGAATCCAAGTCTCGGGCGAAGCCGCTGTAGTAAAGCTCGTTATTTTATAAAGCGCAATTTGAGAATGAAATATCTCAACGCTCTGTACACTGTATTCTATTATAAAATCTCGGCGTTCTATTTGTCCGTCAACTAAATTACAAAAGATCCTTGCAGAAGGCCTGAGAGGAAACAGTTCTAGAAAGTGGGACCCCCACTTCCCTCTGTGGGGGTGAACAGTTGATCCTGCCGCTTTCCAATAATTGTTGATCCCCCTTCACGCCCCCCCCCCCCCCCCATAAAACCATACAGTGAAACAGGTGGACTTCTCCACAAATCTGGCTGTCGCCTGATGAAGCTGGTTGTAATTACTGGCGAAACGTCGTACTCAGATTGTAAATGTTGTGGCTTGGCTCTCAAACACACCGGTGTGCTGTACTAGTATACTACACTATACACTACACTATACACTATACTACTATACACTACACTACTATACACCACACTACACACGATACTATACACTACACTACTATACACTACACTATATACTACACTATACACTACTATACACTACACTACTATACACTACACTACTATACACTACACTATACACTACTATACACTACACTACTATACACTACACTACTATACACTACACTACTATTCACTGCACTATACACTACACTATACACTACTATACACTACACTACTATACACTACTATACACTACATTATACACTACACTACTATACACTACACTACTATACACTACACTATACACTAGTGCTGTACTAGTAACGAATTGGCACATTCCGCGACAAACCTTACTAGTTGGCTGTGTCGGGTGGTGGCGGGTTTAACGACACATTTATATATTTACGCGATCTCACCTGTAAAACATCTATTGTGGATGATATTGGTGGCGAAAGCCTACCACTTGTTGAACTGAGTGAATCCTTGTTTTTTTTCTTCTTGGTTCTTTCGGTAAAGTCACGTAGAAGGGAAATAATAAAATAATAAAAATAAAACATAATAAAAAAATTCTCACGACGTTTCGGCCACAACGCAAGCAGCCGTCCTGAGGACATGTTTTATTTTTATTCATTTATTATTTCCCTTCTATGTGACTTTACCGAATGAACCAAGAAGATGAATCCCTGCAGTCACGAAAGCTCTAAATCGAAATTGAACCCTTATTTGTTCGACACACATGGGGCTCTGGCCTTGCCGAACTATCCAATATTCCGAGCGATGTACAATGGGACTTCCCCAGTGCCTCCTGCCCCAATACATTTTTCCCCAAAATAAGTTTCCACAAAAGCAACACTTACCGACGGTAACCAGCACTCCAGGCGAAGGAGGAGGATGTGGTGGGTTCCATGTGGAAGGTGATGGAGGTTGTGGAGGAGTGCTTAATGCACTTAATATGCACTTACTGTACTCTGTTCACTTTGTCATAAAATTATAACTTAAACACCTAATGACACTAACTTAAACTTCACGTGTTTCACTTAAAGGCCACGTTACTCGACGCCTTTACACCACGTTACGCGCCGTCCGGCGACATCAGCTGATGTGGGGCATACTCTTTTTTGGTAAAGTCACGTAGGTAAAAATTAAAATTAATAAAAGTAAAATAAAAATAAAATAAAAATCACGACGTTTCGGAGGCAACACAAGCTTCCGTCTTCAGGTGGAACCGTCACAGCACGATAGCTGTATCAAGTACATCTTTACCGAAAAAACCTAACAATATGAATCCTTGCAGTCGCGAAAGCTTCAAATCTAGAATTGATGTGGGTCACTTCACCGCTGACAGCGGTGTCTGCAGAAGAATATCCAGAGGCCGGTGAAGGCACTGCACTGGGGGCTTCAATGCTGGTAGAACGCGGCTTAGGCCTGGGTGGCGGGGGCACGCCTAGCCGCTCCACGCGTCAATACCGAAATTGGACCGTTCGGTACGGCAATTCGGCTCGCGGCGAATTACGAATGCGCCGTGCAAGCCGAAAGCGCAGCCCTGTCGAATTAGCCCCGGTTACGAGTGCTCAAATACCGACATAACGCGGTGTTTTACTCTGTATGCCTACTCACGCCCTACGTGCGGCTGAGCCCAGATTTCTTTCGTAGGCGGGGGGCTACGATGAGGCGGCCGAAATTCTGGTAACACGAAAAAACTGCACGCCGCAATGAAATCCAGCGCAAGAATGGTAATCGATAACATATGCCACCACGTTCGTGGCCGGCGCGGACCGTCGCACATATACGGGCCCTTGTGTCAATCCACTGCTGGATGAGCGCCTCCCCGTGTGCGTGCGGGTAGCGGGGGTTGTTTCGACCATACTTCACCACGCCGTGTTCCGTGCGAGCTGGCGAGAGCACGCATCGTAGACCCGTGAAACAGAGCCACAATGCACCTGGTTTGTACTCTGCTCGTGTTGTCTCTGTGTCTCTACTGTTGTCGCGTTTGTGTCTCTGCGCTGGTCGCGAAAAACTTCGCGACCTATAAACGTCGCCGTCGGGGTGAACTTGCGTGCGCGGGACGACCCGCCGGGAGCAGGGGGTGGGTGGGGTGCTCTTTAAACCTACCCGGCGCCCCCTTCCTTCCGTGCGTGCCCGGCCGTGACCACCCCATCGCCGGGCTGGTGGGGGGGGGGTGGGCGGTGGTGGTGGCGGGGACGGGAGGTTTCGGTAAGGGGCGGGAGCCCGGTGGCTTGCGTGCGTTCCGGTGCAGCCTATTCGAACCGTTCAAAAGTTCACACTTTCTGCTGATGGTGTGGTTGGCCCTGTCGGCGGCGGGAGGCGGCGTTTCCTCCAAACTTTAAAAGCCTCGGGACCGGACGGGCTTACATTTTTTGTTTTAAGCTCCGTCAAAACCCACCCGCCCCCACAGCACGAAGCACGCGTGGCCTCTTCCCCGTTAAATCGGTAGGCCAGAAGTGAAATTATAGTTTAGTTTAGTTTTTCTCAGCGGCCCGGACAGTAGACATGAGGCCCGCGTCGTCGTTGAGACTAGTGCTAGTCGCCATTTACACAGCGGTGAAGAGTCCGCTCTTTGTTGGGATGTTCAGACACCGCCAGCGTGGGTTGTTAATGCGCACGTTTTAAAAATTCATCTTCTTGGTTCTTTCGGTAAAGTCACGTAGAAGGGAAATAAAGCATAATAAAATACAATTCTCAGGACGTTTCGGCCACAACGCAAGCAGCCGTCCTCAGGTGAAGAACAGGGCTGTCGGAAAGACAGCGTCTGAATGAACACCACCAAGCTTGGCAGTGTATATTTAAGCTGGGTTAGGGGAGGACACCTTTTTACCCAGCTTAAATATACGTTGCCAAGCTTGGTGGTGTTCATTCAGGCGCTGTCTTTCCAACAGACCTGTTCTTCACCTGAGGACGGCTGCTTGCGTTGTGGCCGAAAGGTCGTGAGAATTGTATTTTATTATGTTGCATTTTTTTTTATTATTTTCTTATTTCCCTTCTACGTGACTTTACCGAAAGAACCAAGAAGATGAATCCCTGCAGTCACGAAAGCTTTAAATCGAAATTTTTAAAATTGTCAAAAAAAGTTTTTTCGTTAAGTTTGTCACGTGAACAGGACACGCCAGTTGGTTACGAGTACAGCACACCGGTGGGTTGGAGAGCACGTGACAAACCTTACTGGTTGGCTGTGTCGGGTGGTGGCCGGATAAATGACGTATTTATATTTACGTGATCTAACCCAAAAAAACCGACATTATGCATGATATTGGTCGCGAAAGCCGACGTGTTGAACGTAATTTTCTTTGCCGGTCCCCGCTTTTAATCGGACGAGGATTCCGTTGGTAAATCTCTCGGAGCGGTGCAAAGCCCATCGCGGTTTCGCGAGCGGCCCACTGAAGCGGATATCGCAGAGCCACCTCTCAAGTCACTCCTCCTCCTGCTTCACGACGTGACCTCTGGTTCACACACAGAGTGGAGGGCGGCACTGCCCCACTCACTCTGACCGTCAAGTGAACGGTCGCGCCGATATTTTTAATTCGCGCGCTGGAAATGAGCCAAATTCAGTTGCGGAGCCAAATTTAATTTTGGCGGGTCCATTGCCTGAAGTCAGTCTTTGGTGATTCGGCTGCGACAATTAACTCACCGCATCGAAAAACCCAGTTTTAATCACAACTTTGCCCGTGTGGTTCTGCGGATCTCCGCATGAGTGTGTGGGTCTCTGTGTGTCTCTGTGGGTCTCTGTGGGTCTCCGCATGAGTGTGGGTCTCTGTGGGTCTCCGCATGAGTGCGTGGGTCTCCACGTCAGAGGTCGCAAACGGGTTTTGATTCTTTACCCGTACCCGTACCCGGCCGCACCAGGGTCGCAAACGGGTACCCGTACCCTACCCGATACCCGGCTACCCGTACCCGGCCGGGTATCGGGTAGGGTACGGGATTGCGACCTCTGGGATGAAGCCATGTTGCAGGCGCGGGTGGGTTGATTCTGGGAACTTGAATTGTGAGAAGAGACAAGACGTTGGGAAATGAGTGACAAACAGTTACTCACCAGTGACTCACGACCTACCCGTACCCGGCCGCACCAGGGTCGCAAACGGGTACCCGTACCCGGCCATGTACGGGTAGCCGGGTATCGGGTAGGGTACGGGTATCGGGTACCCGATTGCGACCTCTGCTCCACGTCAGTCTATGTGCCTTCGCGAAAACTACGGCTCTCTGTCCGAGTCAACGGTGGCCGGGTTGAGACCTTCATCAGCTCGCTCCACCTGCGGTTACCCCGTTCTAACCACGGGCAGCCGAAAAACCGTGACTTGAATCCTTGATCGCAGTCAGCGGTGGCAGCGGCTCGGCATTGCCTATCTGATTCTCATATTCACAGTCCCACTTGCAGCATGTGCAACGCGTCCAATCAAATGTCAGGGATTATAAGTTAATGCTTCTTGAGCTTGGTGGTGGTTGCCAGGTGGTGGGAGTTTGAGTTTGATCCAAGGCCGCTGCATGCCGCAGTACACCTCTTAATGGACGTGTACGTGTGTCTTTCCACGACGCTGCACACGCACAGCCCCGTGGTCTATCCACTGCTGGGTGAGGGCCTCTCCACGCCTTCCACAACTGCGGGGGGTGGTTTGACCGTTCTCGGATCGCGCAGGGCATTGTGGGCCGTGTGAAATGAACTCGTGGGCCTTGCATGGCCCGTGGGCGATGTGAAATGAATTAATTGGCCTTATCTGGCCCGATGGCCATGTGAAATGAAGTAGTGGGCCTTATCTGGCCCATGGGCTGTATTAAATTATGAAGTATAGGACTTCATCTGGCCCATAGACCATATTAAATGATGAAGTAGTGAACTTGAACTTGAACGTGCTGCCCCCCCACCCTCCCCCACCACCACCCTCCCTGCCTCCCCTCCAGGGTCGCGCGTGTTCGCTTCCGGGGTGGAGGGGCCGGCGTGTGACCCCGCCCCGCGATGGCGCACCGGCTCTCGGCCCGCGCTGGCCGGGCAGCGGCGTGCTGGGGAGACAGCCAGCGGGGGGCCCGGGGACACGGAGGCCACGGGGGCCACGGGGGCTCCGGCGGCGGCGGTGGCGGCGGTAGCGGCGGCGGTAGCCCCCCGCCGCCAGCGTCGCCCGTTCTGTCCTCCGCGGCGGCCGCTTCCCTGGCCTTGATGGCTGCGGACGACAAAGCGATCGTCTTCGACTTCAAGACGATGGCTGGCGGCCACCTGCAGGTTGGTGGGGAGGGGGGTGGGGGGGTGACGAGTTTGCGCGGCACGACTGGTTACCACCATCGGTTTGGCGCGTCGTAGGCTCTCGCGACCGATGTTATTCACGGTAAACGGTGATTTTTTTCACGATAAACGGTGATTTTTTTCACGATAAACGGTGATTTTTTTCACGATGAAGGTGAATTTTTTTTTACAATCAGAATATTTCTTTGTACAGCCCATTGGTCAGATAAGGCCCCACTACGTCATTCCATATGTCCCATGGGCCACAAGAGGCCCACGAGTTCGTTTCACACGGCCCACAATGCCCTGTGCGATCGAGTACGTTCAAGCCACCCCCCCCCCCACCGCGGTCATGGAAGATGTCATAGTGCAGGAATCCGATGAGCTATGAAGTTCCTTTTCACAGATGTCCGGTTCGGGGCACGGGGTAAGAATGTTACAACAAGAAACAATAGGAGTGCACAGTACAAGAAATGTGAACAAATCACCCAAACGCATACAAATGCAACACTGAACCATCCCCATCCGCTTAAGAATAAATACGTCAAGTCACTTAGAAGGGAAATAATAAAATAAATTAATATAAAATAAATATAAAAACAATAAAAATTCTCCAGCAAGAAAATTTTCTTGCTGTGGATTTTACCTCTTGATGATGATTGCTTGTGTTGCAGTCGAAACGTCGCGAGAATTTGTATTGTTTAATATTAATATTATTTTATTATTTCCCTTCTACGTGATTTTACCGAAAGAACCAAGAATATGAATCCCTGCAGTCACGAAAGCTTTAAATCAAAATATAAATACGTCGCTAAACCCGCCACAATCCGATACGTGAGCAAAACATGCCGATTGGTTATTTCCGCTCACCGGTCGCGTGTTGGTGAGAGTAAATCCACGACATTAACAATTTGAGGACGACGTTTCGCCAATAATTACAGCTGGCATCAGGCGGCAGCCAGACGCGTGGAGTTCTCAAATAACGACACGTTTATATTTACACGATCTCACCCAACAAAAGCCTCTTGATGGATATTGGTCGCGAAAGCCTCCGTGTGAAACTTTACATCCTCGGTTATCATCAAGGGGCCCATATAAGTCCCAGTGAAGTTATCATTTATCAGCCATGCTCCATCCACTGCTGGATGAAAGGCTGGCGCACCACGTGGTTCAGTATTTGAGCAAACTGGTGTAGGCCAATCAGTTTTAAAGACGATGCGTCATATCTTCTTGGTTCTTTCGGTAAAGTCACGTAGAAGGGAAATAATAAAATAATACAAATAAAACATAATAACATAAAATTCTCACGACGTTTCGGCCACAACGCAAGCAGCCGTCCTCAGGTAAAGAACAGGTCTGTCGGAAAGACAGCGTCTGAATGTCTTTCCGACAGACCTGTTCTTCACCTGAGGATGGCTGCTTGCGTTGTGGCCGAAACGTCGTGAAAATTATTTTATCATGTTTTATTTTTATTATTTTATTACTTCCCTTCTACGTGACTTTACCGAAAGAACCATGAAGATGAATCCCTGCAGTCACGAAAGAAGCTTTAAATCGAGATGCGTCATATGTTGTCTGAGCATGTTTGTGTTTTGCATGTTCACCACTGGTACCGTGTGTGGTTAATGCAGTCACTTGATGCCTCGCAAAAGCTCTCTTATTCGGTGCTTGAACATCTTTACCCGACTTCTGTTTTATTCCCAGAAAGGGTAAAACTTATTCTTGTTTTTCACGAGATAGACAAACATGATAGACAAACAACTGCTTCACCACCACCGCCACCACCACCGCACGAGAAATCTAAAAGCAGTGCACAGATTTAAATCGGTGATGCGTAATAAGTTCCGTGTGGTGCGGGTTGGCTTGGGCAGACTCATTATTTTTTCTTTTTAAGGATGATCGTCGTCCCAATTTTAATTCTGGTTATCGGAATGATTAAACGGATACACGGTGACCATTGCACCCGTGCCTGAACGGACACAGATTCATGGCAAAGTCTCGCCCGCAATCGCTCGCGTGGACGTAGGTTGAACATGTTTTTCACCGTGCGTAGCCATCCGCGAGTATCAGAGGTGCTGGGAGGGTAGAAGGTCAACAAACTAAACACAACAAGGAGCTGGGAAGAAATTATTTTTCAATCTAGGCGATTTAAAAGTCCATAGCTCCAGTGGCTTCCTAACAACGCTATAGTGTATAGTAGTTAATCAAAGAGTCGTGTAGTGTACTGGTAGGAACCCACTGGTTCCACCAGCCCACAGGGGATTATTGTGTCCGTCCGTCGTGCAGGGAGGGGCTGGGTGGGGAGGGAGGGGCTGGGTGGGGAGGGGAGGGTGGGGCTGGGTGGGGAGGGTGGGGCTGGGTGGAGGGTGGGAGGGGTGGGGCTGGGTGGGGAGGGTGGGGAGGGGCTGGGTGGGGAGGGTGGGGCTGGGTGGGGTGTGGGAGGGGTGGGGCTGGGTGGGGAGGGGCTGGTCACCCCGTGGTGCCCTTATAAAACTCAACGTTTAACCTACTCACGCCGGCTTGTGCCCGCCCTCACAGTCGGGCATATTTGCGGAATACACCACGCCGCCGTTGACCCTGCAGGCCATTGACCGAGCAACCCAACGTTCCTACCAGCTCCCTCCGCAGGAATGTGTTATAGTGTAGTGTATAATAGTGTAGCGTATAGGAGTTTGCATGTATATCAGACTTCTTTCGCACCGTACGTAGCCAACCGCCCTGATCGGCGGTGCGGGGGAAGGACAACAAACTAAACACAACAACAACAACAAGCAGTTGTAGAGAAATGAGTTCTCGCTCGAGATCAAGGGTCGGAAAACCTGCGACTCGTGATCCGGCGTGGAACCTGTCAGCGACGTGACTGGTTAAGGGACCGCCACCGTCTCCTGTTCACCACGCGGCATCGCGGCTCCTCTCCTGCTGTTGGCTTTTCCGACACGCTGACGTTGACCACCTTGAAAGTGCCGCTGCTCCGGTGGCCTCCTGACGCACGCCGGGAGGCCAGAGCGGCGTTCCAGACGGCCGCGTGGAGCGGCGCGCCGTCTGCCGGCGTGCGGCGTGGCGTGCCCCCCTTCTCCCCCCCCGGCCGGACTGCAGCAGCAGCTGCAGGAGGAGCGTTTGGAGCGAGTGAGATGAGAGCGGCGACGCGAGTCGCCGATGCGTTTACGCCAGAGGTCGCAACCGGGTACCCGATACCCGTACCCTACCCGATACCCGGCTACCCGTACCCAGCCGGGTACGGGTATCCGTTTGCGACCCTGGTGCGGCCGGGTACGGGTAAGGAATCAAAACCCGTTTGCGACCTCTGGTTTACGCCAAAAAAAGCGCCGCTCTAGAATGCGTAGAACCTGGAAGAAACCGGGGGGAGGGGCGCTGGGGGTGGCAAGAAAGAAGTAACCCGTTGTTTACAGTGACCATTTATTTTAAATTAATCGTGTTGTGCTGTCTGTGCTGTCTGTGCAGGTGCTGCATACGGACACGAATATGAAGGTACACAGCACCGCACACTCAGGGCCCCGTTCTTAATCACTCCTCACGGCTCACGGCTGTGGCTCCCGGCTGTAGCTCACGGCTGTGGCTCACTGCTGTGGCTCACTGCTGTGGCTAACGGCTGTGGCTCGTGACTGTGGCTCACGGCTGTGGCTCACGACTGTGGCTCGTGACTGTGGCTCACGGCTGTGACTCACTGCTGTCGCTCACTGCTGTGGCTCGTGACTGTGGCTCACGGCTGTGGCTCACGGCTGTGGCTCACGGCTGTGGCTCACTGCTGTGGCTCACGGCTGTGGCTCACGGCTGTGGCTCACGGCTGTGGCTCACTGCTGTCGCTCACTGCTGTGGCTCGTGACTGTGGCTCACGGCTGTGGCTCACGGCTGTGGCTCACGGCTGTGGCTCACTGCTGTGGCTCACGGCTGTGGCTCACGGCTGTGGCTCACGGCTGTGGCCCACTGCTGTGGCTCACGGCTGTGGCTCACGGCTGTGGCTCACGACTGTGGCCCACTGCTGTGGCTCACGGCTGTGGCTCACGGCTGTGGCTTACGGCTCTTGACTGTGGCCCACTGCTGTGGCTCACGGCTGTGGCTCACGGCTGTGGCTCACGGCTGTGGCTCACGGCTGTGGCTCACGGCTGTGGCTCACGGCTCGTGACTGGCTCACGGCTGTGGCTCACGGCTGTGGCTCACGGCTCGTGACTGGCTCACGGCTGTGGCTCACGGCTGTGGCTCACGGCTCGTGACTGTGGCTCACTGCTGTGGCTCACGGCTCTAACGCAGCCCATGCTCAAGCCCCTCGTTGGCTCCCAAAGGCGCGTGGGGGCAGGGGGGTTGGCCGCCCGCGGCTGCTGCGAGAGCCGTGCTTGCGTGCGCCTCCTTAGCAAGGAACCTCTTCGTGACGTCAGTTACTCGAAGCGAACCGCCACCTTTTCGTCGTGTTCACGTCGCACCTTGCGGCTCTTGAGATGTTGAGGTTTTTTCTGGGCGGAATTCGAACACAAAATAATTGGCTCCTCTTGTTGATTTGGTAGCCGATGCCTTTCTAAAGCGGTGGGGGGGGGGGGTGCTCGGGTAGAACGCGTCCCGGCAATGGTGGTGGCCAGCGCTAAGCCACGACGGAGGACGTTCACGGTGCGGAGATGGGAGCGATGAAATCGGCAACGTAGCAGTCGCTCGCTCACTCGCTCACACACTCGCTCAGTCGCTCGCTCACTCGCTCACACACTCGCTCAGTCGCTCGCTCACACGCTCGCTCACAGACTCGCTCACAGACTCGCTCACACACTCGCTCAGTCACTCGCTCGCTCACTCGCTCACACACTCGCTCAGTCGCTCGCTCACTCGCTCACACACTCGCTCGGTCGATCGCTCGCCCGCTCGCTCACACGCTCAGACACTCGCTCAGTCACTCGCTCAGTCGCTCACACACTCGCTCGGTCGCTCGCTCACTCGTTC
Source organism: Lethenteron reissneri (assembly GCF_015708825.2). Classification (NCBI taxonomy): domain Eukaryota; kingdom Metazoa; phylum Chordata; class Hyperoartia; order Petromyzontiformes; family Petromyzontidae; genus Lethenteron; species Lethenteron reissneri. The sequence goes on along the minus strand of NC_083841.1, from coordinate 6,044,839 downwards.
ACACACTTGCTCGGTCGCTTGCTCACACGCTCGCTCAGTCGCTCGCTCACACACTCACACGCTTACTCAGTCTCTCGCTCACACACTCGCTCACACACTTGCTCGGTCGCTCGCTCACTTGCTCATACACTCGCTCGGTCGCTCGCTCACTTGCTCATACACTCGCTCGGTCGCTCGCTCACACGCTCGCTCAGTCGCTCGCTCGCACGCTCGCTCACACGCTCGCTCAGTGGCTCGCTCGCACGCTCGTTCTGATGCACGCCCCCTACACGGGCAGCAGCAGAGACATAACTGGGAGTTGACGAATGCTTTTTCTCGACCGAATTCGAACAAAAAATAAATTGTCTCTTCGTGTTATTTTTGGTTGCCGACCATCTGGCCTCATGGATATCCCGAGCATGGCTGGGATGAGGCTTGGAACCGGCTCGGGTTAAGCCTTTCTTGTTCCGATGACTGTACGTGCACGTCGCTCCAGACTTAGAATGAACGTCACGCGTTTAGAGTACAGTGATCCCTCGTTTATCGCGGTTAATGGGGACCGGAACCCCTCGCGATAGGTGAAAATCCGCGAAGTAGGATTGGCCCCCTAGGAATTTCCGTATATGTGTGTGTGGGTAGCAGAATGTTTAAAATATGTATATTTATACTTTATATATATATATTTTACTTAAATCTATTTAATTATAAAACCTTAATATTATACATTCACTCTCTCTCTCATACGATACGTATTATGGTGTTCTACACTCACCAATGACAGTAGTATCTTGAGACTTGACTCCAGTAATGATGACGACGACGATGACGATGACAATGACGACGACGACAGACCTGTGCAGTTCGATGAATGTGATGATGAATGATGATGATGATGGTGTTACTGCACAGGTATAATGAGGCCTTTAAATCAGTTCGAAAAATCCGCGATGCACTGAGGCCGCGAAACTTGAACCGCGAGGTGGCGAGGGATTACTGTATTTGGAAATGACACATTTCCACGTGATCCACCGCTCCGTCGAGCTGTCATTTGTGATGGGCAGCTGTGAAAGAGAGCTGCTACATCGCTCAGTCGGCCTTTTACCGGTAAAATAAAACATCTTTTTTATTTTTTTTTATTTTTCGTGTTGTGCCGCTCTTTGTTGTTAGGCACGAGTTCTGACCAGCACCGGATTAAGCTAGTTTGGGGCCTGTAGCATGATGTTATAAAGGGGCCCTCAATTAAAACAAGAAACGTTAATATTAAAACACATTTTTTACTTGCATAGCGAAGTAAATGTATTGTTTAATTTGCTTTACAGCCAGATAATACGACAAATTGCCCAGTCGTTCATAAAAGTTGCAGGGCAGTATAGTACTATAGTAATAGAGCAAGTGCAGCATCACTGAACCGGAATTGATAGCTTGTAAGCATTTAGCGCGGGGCCTTTGAAAGTGCGTGGCCAGTAGCTACTACACATGTAGCTACTACACGTGTAGTAGCTACATAAGTAGTAGCTACTACACATGTAGCTACTACACGTGTAGTAGTAGCTACATGTGTAGCTACTTTAGCTACTGGGATCATCCGGCACTGGTTCTGATGTTTCGCGTGCCTGGGTAGCTCCTTCTGTCGGAGCTTCTTTGAGAATTTCCAGGAGAGGTTTTGTTTATTCGAGAAGGATGGTGTCCTCGTCCTAATTAGATGTTTTCTTGTTTTTTTTGTTTTTTTTGCAGAAGGATGATTCGAAGTCGGAACTTGACTTTGCAAACAGTGAGTGCCCAATTCATTTCGTCCTTGTAAACGGCGTTACTTCCCGTTGTAGCATTTCGCTTCCGCTCCGAACGCGTTCCCTGTGCGGCCACCTGATCCACAAATGGCGAATCGAGTGTGGCCGCCACTCTCAAACGACCGACCCACGTTGCAAGCACTCCCCTCTCTTTGCTTCTTGCAAGGAGTAACCGGCGAAATCCACCCTGCGTCTGAACAGACAATTGAGTGGATAACAACATCTAAAATTTCCATTTGAAGCTTTCGTGACTGCAGGGATTCATATTCTTGGTTCTTTCGGTAAAGTCACGTAGAAGGGAAATAATAAAATAATAAAACATAATAATAATAATAAAATGATCATCTTCTTCTTTCGTATGGATTCATAGCAGCAGATTAAATACGTCATTTTAGATGCTTCGGTAAAGTCACGTAGAAGGGAAATAAGAAAATGAAAAATTGTAAAATAAAATAAAATCATCTTTTTCTTTCGTATGGATTCAAAGCAGCAGATTAAATGTAATTTTATTATGTTTCATTGTATTATTTTATTATTTCCCTTCTACGTGACTTGACCGAAACATCTAAAATGACGTATTTAATCTGCTGCTATGATTCCATACGAAAGAAAAAGATGATTGCGCTCCCTGCGTCGGACCCCCCCCCCCCCCGCAGATCTTCGTTGCGCAAGATTTTATTCGTATTGCCGGGTGTCGCTCGCTTTGCCACGACAAAAACAGCCAACTTCCCCTTCCCGTGCACGGCTGGATGCATCGCAGCTCACAACTCTGTGTCTGTTCAGATTAGCTGACGACGAAACGCCTCCGGTTGACGCGCGCGCCGCCGGATTGTGGAGTGGTTCCCGTCGCCGCTCGGATGATTTCACGGCATTTAGTTCGTGGCTCGGGGCACGTCACGAAACATCGAACAAAGTCGGCGGCCGCATCGCGCGTCTTCAGATGCGCTTCCGTGGCCGGCCGGGACGCTCTTTCCTTACGATGTTAGGGAGCTGAAGCTTTCGTGACTGCAAGGATTCATACTCTTAGGTTTTTTTCGGTAAAGTCACGTAGGTAAAAAATTAACCCGTAAAAACAAAGTTTTTCACTATAAATCCTTTATATGCGTGGCGGCTAGAGTCCTCTCGTCCTCTGGCTTGAGATGGCTGCCACCTATGGGTCAGATGATTGCCTGCCACCATTAAGCAATTGGTAATTAAATATAAAAAAAAAATTCCTAAAAAGTGTAAAGTTATGGAAATTTTTTTTCACGAAAATAAATTGTCACGCACAACGAGTCTGTGTGCAAAATGTCAGCTCGATTGGATCACGGGAAGTGGGTTAAAAAATTACCGAAAAATTTGCACGGTCATAAGCGCGCAAGCAAGCAAGTGAACTTAATATAAAGGATTTAAAAAAATTATAATGAAATGTAATAATAATAAATGAAAATAACTCGATTAAATCACGACGTTTCGGAGGCAACACAAGTCTCCGTCTTCAGGTGGGGGACCGTCACAGCCAAATTTACTGTATCAAGTGAAGAGAAATCCAAGAGACAAGATCTTATATATACTGGTTCAGGGGTGGGGGAGGAGCTTACCTCTCCCCCCACGTGACTGCCACATGTAGATAAGCTCCTCCCCCCTCCCCTGAACCATTATATAAGATCTTGTCTCTGGGATTTCTCTTCACTTGCTACAGTAAATTTGGCTGTGACGGTCCCACCTGAAGACGGAGACTTGTGTTGCCTCCGAAACGTCGTGATTTAATCGAGTTATTTTCATTTGTTATTATTTTATTTTATTATTATTTTTTTTACCTACGTGACTTTACCGAAAAAACCTAAGAGGATGTTAGGAATCGACTAAATCATTAGGCCTCCTTTGCCAGTACCAAAATATAATAATAGAGGGTTTTCCACTTTTTTCTCGCAACAAAACTGAAACCTTTTTTTACGAGGATTCATGTCTGCATTAACCACAATACCTGCAGTCAAATGAAAACAAAAAACCCCTATTATTATATTTTGGTACTGGCAAATGAGGCCTAATGATGTAGATGCTCACCCCGAGCCGTCATTACTTTGATAGTGCATCGTCTTTGAGCTGTGGACGCCTTTTGGCGTTCTCTGGTCGAGCACCAATGGGGTCGAGGCTCAAAAGAAAGCCGTCCCTTGGCGTGGACCAATCAGTTTCAAGGACAATGCATATATTATTAAAGTGTGTTTTTGTTTGCATTTTGTCCGCAAGTATTGTGGTTAATGCACATATGAATCCTTGTAAAAAGGTTTACATTTTATTGCCAGAAAAAAGGGGAAAAACCCCCTATTATGTTAGGAAGAGAATTGAGCGATATACTTTTAAATAATCTCGATTGACGAACTAAAATCTTTAGAACCGCTTGTTGTTGTGTTTAGTTTGGTTGTCCTTTCCCCCGCACCTCCGATTATCAGGGTTGGCCACGTACGGTGCGAAAGAAGTCCAACATCCACACTTACAAGAATCTGCCGCGTCCTCTTCCCCCTTAAACGCTGCCGCTCGATTTCGAGTTTTGAGTTGGATTTGTTGAACCGGGTTGGAACTCGAAAGACCAGATAAGATCTCAACAGAAAGAGAGAGGGGCTGCCTTTAGCGTGATAAGGGTTTAGCAGACAACTATGTCTCTCCTGGGCGGGGTTCTAGCCCCAGGGGTGTGGTGTGTTTTCCTTGCGCTAATTAGGACTACCAAATACCTTCGGTAGACAACCAAACGTAAAGACAAAGATCCTCCGTATAGCCGTAACAGATTGTTGGGGCAAGTGCTTGTCGGCGGGCACCTATGAAGGCTGGCAAGGCAGCCTTTGTCTCCTCAGTGGCGATGTCTACGCACTGCACCAGGTACTGATTTGAGGCTGAGTTGACCTAGGGGAGGCCCAGGACCAGTTCAGATAATCACCAGTGTTCACCAGTGAGCATGGTGTGACACACTCACACCATGCACACTCACTCTCAGACTCGCTGACACACTAATATCATGCACACTCACTCGCTCACTCTCAGACTCACTGACACACTCACATCATGCACACTCACTCACTCACTCTCAGACTCACTGACACACACACATCATGCACACTCACTCACTCTCGGGGCTCACTGACACACTCACATCATGCACACTCACTCACTCGCTCACAGACTCACTGACACACTCACATCATGCACACTCACTCACTCTCAGACTCACTGACGCACACACATCATGCACACTCACTCACTCTCAGACTCGCTGACACACTCGCATCATGCACACTCACTCACTCACTCTCAGACTCACTGACACACCCACATCATGCACACTCACTCACTCTCAGACTCACTGACACACTCACATCATGCACACTCACTCTCAGACTCACTGACACACTCACATCATGCACACTCACTCACTCACTCTCAGACTCACTGACACACCCACATCATGCACTCTCACTCACTCACAGACTCACTGACACACTCACATCATGCACACTCACTCTCAGACTCACTGACACACTCACATCATGCACACTCACTCACTCACTCTCAGACTCACTGACACACTCACATCATGCACACTCACTCACTCTCAGACTCACTGACACACACATCATGCACACTCACTCACTCTCAGACTCGCTCACACTCACATCATGCACACTCACTCACTCTCAGACTCACTCACACTCACATCATGCACACTCACTCACTCACTCTCAGACTCACTGACACACTCACATCATGCACACTTACTCACTCACTCTCAGACTCGCTGACACACTCACATCATGCACACTCACTCACTCTCAGACTCACTGACACACTCACATCATGCACACTCACTCACTCACTCTCAGACTCGCTCACACACTCACATCATGCACACTCACTCACTCACTCTCAGACTCACTGACACACTCACATCATGCACACTCACTCGCTCACTCTCAGACTCGCTGACACACTCACATCATGCACACTCACTCGCTCACTCTCAGGCTCACTGACGCACTCACATCATGCACACTCACTCACTCTCAGACTCACTGACACACACATCATGCACACTCACTCACTCTCAGACTCACTCACACTCACATCATGCACACTCACTCACTCACACTCAGACTCACTGACACACTCACATCATGCACACACACTCACTCACTCTCAGACTCACTGACACACTCACATCATGCACACTCACTCTCAGACTCACTGACACACTCACATCATGCACACTCACTCTCAGACTCACTGACACACTCACATCATGCACACTCACTCACTCACTCTCAGACTCGCTGACACACTCACATCATGCACACTCACTCTCAGACTCACTGACACACTCACATCATGCACACACACTCACTCTCAGACTCGCTGACACACTCACATCATGCACACTCACTCTCAGACTCACTGACACACTCACATCATGCACACTCACTCTCAGACTCACTGACACACTCACATCATGCACACTCACTCACTCACTCTCAGACTCACTGACACACTCACATCATGCACACTCACTCTCAGACTCACTGACACACTCACATCATGCACACTCACTCACTCGCTCTCAGACTCACTGACACACATCATGCACACTCACTCACTCACTCTCAGACTCGCTGACACACTCACATCATGCACACTCACTCACTCTCAGACTCACTGACACACTCACATCATGCACACTCACTCACTCGCTCTCAGACTCACTGACACACTCACATCATGCACACTCACTCACTCACTCTCAGACTCACTGACACACTCACATCATGCACACTCACTCTCAGACTCACTGACACACACACATCATGCACACTCACTCACTCTCAGACTCACTCACACTCACATCATGCACACTCACTAGCTCACTCTCAGACTCGCTGACACACTCACATCATGCACACTCACTCGCTCACTCTCAGACTCACTGACGCACTCACATCATGCACATTCACTCACTCACTCTCACTGACACTCTAACATCATGCACATGCTCGCTCACTCTCAGACTCACTGACACACTCACATCATGCACACTCACTCACTCACTCTCAGACTCGCTGACACACTCACATCATGCACACTCACTCACTCTCAGACTCACTGACACACACATCATGCACACTCACTCACTCTCAGACTCACTCACACTCACATCATGCACACTCACTCATTCACTCTCAGACTCACTGACACACTCACATCATGCACACTCACTCACTCACTCTCAGACTCGCTGACACACTCACATCATGCACACTGACTCACTCTCAGACTCACTGACACACTCACATCATGCACACTCACTCTCAGACTCACTGACACACTCACATCATGCACACTCACTCACTCGCTCTCAGACTCACTGACACACTCACATCATGCACACTCACTCACTCACTCTCAGACTCGCTGACACACTCACATCATGCACACTCACTCACTCTCAGACTCACTGACACACTCACATCATGCACACTCACTCACTCGCTCTCAGACTCACTGACACACTCACACTCACATCATGCACACTCACTCACTCAGACTCACTGACACACACACATCATGCACACTCACTCACTCTCAGACTCACTCACACTCACATCATGCACACTCACTCGCTCACTCTCAGACTCGCTGACACACTCACATCATGCACACTCACTCGCTCACTCTCAGACTCACTGACACACTCACATCATGCACACTCACTCACTCTCAGACTCACTGACACACTCACATCATGCACACTCACTCACTCACACTCAGACTCACTGACACACTCACATCATGCACACTCACTCACTCTCAGACTCGCTGACACACTCACATCATGCACACTCACTCGCTCACTCTCAGACTCACTGACACACTCACATCATGCACATGCTCGCTCACTCTCAGACTCACCGACACACTTTCTCACACGACTGGCACTCACACTCTGCAGAACAGGCGGAAACCAAACCGTATAAGCGCCATGCGAAAGGCGCCCGAGTCTGGATTCTAACCCAGACTGTTGTAGCTCTTGAGGCGCGAGTGTAACGCCGTTGGTACCGCCCGTACCTCTGGCGCCGCGTCGGTGTGACGCGGTTAGCGCTACGAACCTGGCGGACTCGAGTTCGATTCCCGCTCACGGCCAACACCGGCGACGATTATCCAAACCGGTCCTGGGCCTCCCCTAGGTCGACTCAGCCTCAAATGAGTACCTGGTGCTGTGTGTAAACATCGCCACTGGGGGAGACAAAGGGAGGGTGGGTGGGTGGACGCGATGCTCGGCTACCCACCCCCACCCCCTCGTTCAAGTTCAAGTTTCATGTATTAGGTGTAGCCTTGTGAGCCATTCGGCTCTTGAATCGGGTGCAACCGCAACAAACGAAAAACAAAAACATGAACAAAAAACATCTTAAAGTGACTATGTGACTGAGTGCAAACAGAAAATCCAAGAAAAGACAGCAAAATATTGCAGAAAAAACACCGTACACAAAAAAGTGCAAAAATCCTCGTGCGCCGTTCCAGCCTTCACCGGTGCTGTTACTCTCTTAACAGCACTTGCCCCCACAGGTCCGCGGAGGCTACGCCGGGGGGAGCTTTGCCTTCATCTTTGTCTCGCGTGCCCGCCCCTCGCAGGCAGCGAGTACGAGTGGAGGCACAGGCCGCCCCCAAGGGGCGTCAGCAACCCCGAGGACTACGCGCTGTGCCAGAGGTGAGCCCCAGCGGCAACGCTTCCATCACCCCCCCCACGCTTCACTCCCCGCCAGAGGTCGCAAACGGATTTTGATTCCTTACCCGTACCCGGCCGCACCAGGGTCGCAAACGGGTATCCGTACCCGTACCCGGCCGTACCCGTACCCTACCCGTACCCGGCCGGGTACGGGTAGTGTACGGGTATCGGGTACCCGATTGCGACCTCTGGGATGAAGCCATGTTGCAGGCGCGGGTAGGTTGATTCTAGGAACTTGAATTGTGAGAAGAGACAAGACGTTGGGAAATGAGTGACAAACGGTGACTCACCAGTGACTCACGGCCTACCCGTACCCGGCCGCACCAGGGTCGCAAACGGGTACCCGTACCAGGCCGGGTACGGGTAGCCGGGTATCGGGTAGGGTACGGGTATCGGGTACCCGGTTATGACCTCTGCTCCCCGCCCAACCGATTTGTCCTCCCTCTGCCTCCCGCCGACGCCGCAGGTGATAGCGGAGCTCGCACAATCGTGTGCGAGTTTCTGACGATCGGGGAGGTTGGTGTGGGGGATTTGTTTAACACGTAGCAGCAGGCTTTCGCGACCAATATTATTCATAATAAAGGTTTTTGGGTGAGATCGCGTTATTTGTAAATGTGTCTGAAAATCCTGGCTCCGCCATTGCCAGGGAGGTTTGTCACGTGAACAACGCGCCAATTAGTTACTGCTGGATCGGGGGCGGGGGGGTTTCGTGATGCCCGATCGCTCTTTCGCCCATCGCGATTTTTTTAAAAACAAAATTACGATAAACAGCAACGATATTGATTAAAGTCAAAATTAAAGAATATAAATTACGTGTCAAATTCAAATATGCTGACGGCTGCCAACGGCCGGCTGACACTCTCGCGGCTATGACATCACGGCACCCATCTTGCATGGCGGTTGCCTTCCTGGCAGCCGATTGGCCGCTGGTGCGGCCAGAGTGATGACATCATACCCCGGCAACCGTTGCCACGCCCCTAGACTCTTGCGACTTTGTATATTTGCGTGAATTGTCTTCACATTCTGTCTTACGGCCTTCTGGAGCCGTGTACAATTGCAGCCGGTCCGATTTTACGAGCACTTCCTGTCCTCGAAGCACTGGGCGGTACGGTGAACTTCTTTTGCACCGTACGTAGCCAACCGTGCCAATCTGGGGAAGGACAACAAACTAAATACAAATATCAGTCCTAAAAACATGAGTTTTCACCCGAGATTTAAAAGTTTGGAAGTGTGAGGCTACAGAACACGATTGCTATGATTGTTATTATCATTAAGTGCGGCTTTTGTTTAAAATCCGTAGTTTTGGAACGCTTTGACGTCATCTGCCTGACCGAGCCGCCCCTTTACCCCGCAGCTCAGACGCTGAGAGCTACTCGCAGAACTTCTCAGCTTCTCGGCTTGATGGGCTTTTACTCGTAGAGCGCCAAAAGCAACTCCCGGAGATTCCTCTTTCGATTTAAAGCTTCTTTCGTGACTGAGTTCGTTCTTTGTCGGCCGTCGTCGCGATCGCGACCGTCCTTGCCTCTCCATGTCGTCATCGCTACACCCCCCCCCCCCCCCCCCAGGTTCCTGGAGCTGGGCTGGTGCACGCTGGGGCCCCAGTGCGACTGCGCGCATTCGGAGGCCGAGCTGGGCGAGTGGAGGCGGCGGCACGCCATCCGTGCCGGCGCGCGCGGCGATGGTGGCGCCGGCGGCGGCGGCGAGATGCCGTGCGGGGGGCAGGAGGCGGCGCTCGGATACTCGGAGAGCCTCATCGAGCGCTGGATGACGGCGCCCAATCCCGAGGCGGTGGTGAGTGGGCCGTCGTCGTCATTGTGGTCGCCATTAATGTCGTCGTCGTCGTTGTTGTTATCGACGTCATCGTCGTCATCGTTGTCGCCATTATTGTCGTCATCGTAGTTGTCGTTGTTGTCGTCGTCGTCGTCATCGTCGTCGTCGTCATCGTTGTCGCCGTCATCGTTGTCGCCGTCATCGTTGTCGCCATTATTGTCATCATCGTCGTTGTTGTCGTCATCGTCATTGTTGTTATCGACGTCATCGTCGTCGTCATCGTTGTCGCCATTATTGTCGTCATCGTCGTTGTTATCGTCGTCATCGTCGTCGTCGTCGTCATCGTTGTCGTCATTGTTGTTGTTGTCGTCGTAGTCATTGTTGTTGTCATTGTTGTTGTTGTCGTCGTCGTCATCGTTGTCGTCATTGTTGTTGTTGTCGTCGTCGTCATTGTTGTTGTCATTGTTGTTGTTGTCGTCGTCGTCATCGTTGTCGTCATTGTTGTTGTTGTCGTCGTTGTCATCGTTGTCGTCATTGTTGTTGTTGTCGTCGTCGTCATTGTTGTCGTCATTGTTGTCGTCATTGTTGTTGTTGTCGTCGTCGTCATTGTTGTCGTCATTATTGTTGTTGTCGTCATCGTCATTGTTGTCGTCATTGTTGTTGTTGTCGTCGTCGTCATTGTTGTCGTCATTGTTGTTGTTGTCGTCGTCGTCATTGTTGTCGTCATTGTTGTTGTTGTCGTCGTCGTCATTGTTGTCGTCATTGTTGTTGTTGTCGTCGTCGTCATTGTTGTCGTCATTGTTGTTGTTGTCGTCGTCGTCATTGTTGTCGTCATTGTTGTTGTTGTCGTCGTCGTCATTGTTGTCGTCATTGTTGTTGTTGTCGTCGTCGTCATTGTTGTCGTCATTGTTGTTGTTGTCGTCGTCGTCATTGTTGTCGCCATTATTGTCATCATTGTCATCATCGTCGTTGTTGTCGTCGTCGTCGTTATCATCGGTAACTCCCTCGCCTGGTATGCAGGAAGCCGTGGGTTCGATCCCGACCCTGACGACCCCTGCTGTACATCTGGAGTTTGCGTGTCTCTCTCCCCGCGGTTGCGTGCGTACGTGTGTCTGTGTGTGGGTGCTCCTTTACAGCACTTGCCCCAACAGTCTGTTTGGGCTCTACGGGGGATCTTTGTCTTTGTGTGTGTGAACATTCCTCGAATTCGATTCACGCAATAACCGTGGCGAATATCTGAACGGGTCCCGGGGGGCCCTCCCCTAGGTCGACTCGGCATCAAATGAGTACCTGGAGCGGTGTGTTGGGGCGGGAGGGGGGAGTCACAAGGCGGTCGGGTCGGTGTGGTGCTGGCCGCCCAACCCCTCGTGTGTGTACTTAACTTGGAGCTTTCGTGACTGCAGGAATTACTCTGTGGTTCTTTCGGTAAAGTCACGTGTAAAGAGAATAATAAATTAAATACTAGCATACGACGTTTCGATTGCAACACAAGCAATCATCATCAGGTATAAATGAAATAGAAACACAAATCTAGTACACTTAGAAATGTAATACAACCGAGAGTCGGATAACATAACAGTCAATACCCTACCTGGTTGATTACGTTCTTCCCGAGAATGCTAAATTTGAGAGAGAGATACAACACAGAACCAGAGACATATAGACAGACATATAAGCAGAGACAGATATCACAGAGATACATTGAGAGAGAGACGTACATAGGCACACAGAGAATAACAGTCAACACCCTACCTGGTTGATTACGTTCTTCCTGAGAATGCAAAATTTGAGAGAGAGATAAAACACAGAACCAGAGACATATAGACAGACATATAAGTAGAGACAGATATCACAGAGATGCATAGAGAGAGAGACGTACATAGGCACACAGAGTATAACAGTCAACACCCTACCTGGTTGATTACGTTCTTCCTGAGAATGCTAAATTTGAGAGAGAGATGAAACACAGAACCAGAGACATATAGACAGACACTTAAGCAGAGACAGACATCACAGAGATACATAGAGAGAGAGACGTACATAGGCACACAGAGGCGTGGTTTCTCTCTGTGCCTTGTGGTGAACATTCAAACAAATATGTTCTGATGATATATGCATTGTCTGTGAAACCGATTGGCATACACCAGAGACATCCTTCTTTATGGCCTTGTCTCACCTCTGTCTGTGTGTGTGCCACGGCATTCCGGCGAAGGCTGCGCGAGGTGGTGAGGGCGCGTGGGGGTGAATCTGTCTCCTCTGCGTGTGTGTGCGTTCCCAGCTGAGCGAGTTTGTGGACGGGGTGGACGTGAGCCACTCGCAGGACCTGACGCTTGCTGTGAGCAGCAAGAGATTCAGCGCCACCTGGGAGTTCGCGCTCGCGTGCAAGGTGGGGGGGGGGGGGGGGGCACGTCCTACACCGCCGTCGCCGCCCTCGGGATCATTCCGCTGCTGGAACGCCGCCTCCGTTCTCTTGTCACCCACCCCTAACACTCCAAGTCATCTTCTTGGTTCTTTCGGTAAAGTCGCGTAGAAGGGAAATAATAAAATAATAAAAATGAAACATGATGAAATACAATTCTCACGACGTTTCGGCCACAACGCAAGCAGCCGTCCTCGGGTGAAGAACAGGTCTGTCGGAAAGACAGCGTCTGAATGACACACCCCAGGCTTGGAGCGTCTATTTAAGCTGGGTTGGAGGGGGAAGAGCGCCTTGACAAAGGAATTAAATATACGCTGCCAAGCCTGGAGTGTGTCATTCAGACGCTGTCTTTCCGACAGACCTGTTCTTCACCTGAGGACGGCTGCTTGCGTTGTGGCCGAAACGTCGTGAGAATTATTTTATAATGTTTTATTTTTATTATTTTATTATTTCCCTTCTACGTGACTTTACCGAAAGAACCAAGGAGATGAATCCCTGCAGTCATGAAAGCTTTAAATCGAAACTCCACATCATCTCGCCTTTCTCTCCCTCTCTCATCTCCTGCTGCGTCCTCTCTCTCTCTGTCCTCCCTCCTCCCTGTGCCCAATCGCTGTTTTCGTTATCAGCGGCGGCAGCAGCGTCATCGTTATCGCTGTTATCATCATCAACATCGCCGTCGTCATTATCGCCGTTATCATTATCATCGTCAGCAATACCGTTGTCGTCATTATCGCGGTTATCATCAACATCGCCGTCGTCATTATCATCGTCAGCATCATCGTCAGCGTCGTCGTCGTCGTCATCGCTGTCTCCGTGTCCCTCTCCAGCCGCCGCGCTCGCTGCAGCGCGTGGTGCTGCTCTACGACTCGCACCGCCCGCACTTCCACGTCGTCTCCGTGGTGCCGCGCGACGACTCCGGCTTCGACGCCGCCCCCCCGGGCGACTCTGGCCGCCCTCCGACCCCGTGCGGCGGCGGCGGCGACGCCGACTCGTCCGCCGCCCTCCACCGGCCCCCCGGCGGCCCCTCCGAGGCCTCGCAGGGCCCGGGGCGGCGACCGGACGGGGCGGCCGACGGCGTCGCGGCCGGAGCGGTGGGAGGCAGGCAGGAGTGGGCGGCGGGCGACGGCGATGACGGAGGAGGAGGAGGAGCGAGGGGAGCGTACCGCGTGAGCGTGGAGTTCTCCACGGATGTGTACGGCACGTTCCGCCAGACGGTGGTGTTCGACTTTGGCTGCTGGCCCGTGCTGGCGCGCAGCCTCACTGTGCACACGGCCGACACGCTGGGTGAGCAGCCGCGGGTTCTTTCATTTGATGAGTTTTTGTGTTTTCGGTTACCACGTGTGTCCCCCCCCCCACCACCACCACCCCGTGACATCCCCGTGTGTCGCTGTGTGTGCCCCCTTGCATCCCTCACGAATCCCCGTACGCACCCATGTGTCACTCATCTCCCCACTCCTCATCTCCCCGCTCATCTCCCCGCCCCTCATCTCCCCACTCATTTCTCCACTCATTTCTCCACTCATTTCTCCACTCATCTCCCCACTCATCTCCCCACTCCTCATCTCCCCACTCCTCATCTCCCCACTCATTTCCCCGCCCCTCATCTCCCCACTCATCTCCCACTCATCTCCCACTCATCTCCCCACTCATCTCCCCACCCCTCATCTCCCCGCCCCTCATCTCCCCACTCCTCATCTCCCCCCCCCCCCCAACTCCCACAGTGCCGAGCGCCGAGGAAGACCTGCAGCTGCTGTCGTGCGACTGGTGGGACGCCGGCAACCCGTCGGTGACCATCGTGGAGTTCGGCGTGCCCGTCGGGGTGCCCGCCGCGTTGATCCCCGCCGCGGGCTCCGCCGAGGAGGAGGGCGGCGTGCCGGGCCCCACCCAGCTGTACCGCGTGCCGGAGCTGCCGCTCGGCCTCTTCTCCAGCCCGGCGCTGCAGCGGCCGCTGCGCGCCGAGAACTACCGCCGGCGCTTCCACGACCTGCTCTACATCGAGGAGCTGGCGCAGTACAAGGAGATCAGCCGGTAGGGCGCGGATGCGTGGCACGTAGTGGCGGTGGTGGTGGTGGTGGTGGGGGTCGGTGGTGGTGGGGGTCGGTGGTGGATGGAGGTGGTTTGGTCGGTGGTGGTAGCGGTGGCGGTGGTTTTAGTAGTGGTGGTGGTAGCGGCGGCGGCAGTGAAGGCGGCAATGGTGGAAGTGGCGGAGATGGCGGCGGTGGTGGCTGCGATGGCAGAGGTGGCAGCGGTGGTGGTGGTGGAGGCGGTGGTGGTGGTGGCAGCAGTGGTGGTGGAGGTGGCGGCGGTGGTGGTGGAGGCGGTGGAGGTGGTGGAGGTGTTGATGGTGGCGGCGGTGATGGTGGCGGCGGTGGTGATGGTGGAGGTGGTGGAGGTGTTGATGGTGGTGGAGGTGTTGATGGTGGTGAAGGTGGCGGTGGTGGTGGTGGTGGTGGAGGCGGCGGTGCTGGCACCTCGGGCTAGGCAGGGACTCGCGTTGTCACTTGTTGGTGGTGCTCGTGGCAAGGAGTTTGAGCCATCGCCACGCAAACTCCGCTCATCCTCGCGGCAGCAGCAGCACCACAGGCGGCAAACAAAGATGGCGGTCTCCGCATCATGGCGCGGCGCTTTCGGAGAAGCGCTTGTGCTGCCGTCTGAAATGCCGCTCTTCCTTCCGATATTGAGACTCACTGGAGCTACGTACTTTGAAATCATCATCTACATTGAAATCTCATTTCTTCTGAATTGCTTTTTTGTGCTTAGCGTGTGTGTGTGTGTGCGTGCGCGCGTACGCACAAGTTGGCGCAGTAGGAGGCACAGGTGGTGCATCGGCCAGTCATCTCGGTCAACCCGTGGCACCTGCTGGGTCTGTCCTGTGACCTCCTGCCAGCGGGCGTTTGACACTTCACGTGGCCTTAACGTGCACATAGCCTGGCACAAGTGCTGTAGTGACGTCACCGCCACCTAGTGGCGAATGGTGGTTGTAGTTGTACACGCGTGTGTGTGTTTGTGTGCGCGTTCACGTGTGTGTGTTTGTGTGTGTGTGCGTGTGTGTGTCTGCGTCTGTGACCAACTTCGATCTCGGG
>NC_083841.1:5816556-6024056 GCF_015708825.2 Lethenteron reissneri | reverse complement strand
AACCTGTCCGCCCCGCAGGATACTCATCTGCACGCATTCCAACAGCGCGGCCGACCTGTACATCAAGGACTACCTCCACCCGCACGTCGAGAGTGGTAATCCCGAGGCCAGACCGCTCAGGTACGGCAATCCACTGGGCGCAAGTGCGGGGAATCTGCGGCCCCGCGGCCAAGGCTTCGTACGGCCCGCGATGTGGATTTGAGCAGCCCGAGTATGCGCAGAGCGCTGGCCTGCAAAATGAGCACGATTGCAATCTGTGTTGCTGTATGGTGAGCACGTGTGGCGAAGCGATGTCCTTCTGTGTGTGTTTACAAGAGCGGGAGCGCCACGCGGCTGAAATGCAGCAAGTTGGCATAGTCGGGGGTGCAGCTGGTGGTGCATCTTCTTAGTTCTTTCGGTAAAGTCACGTAGGTAAAAAATGAAATGAAAATTAATAAAAATAAAATTATTGATTTTAATTTCATTTTTTACCTCCGTGACTTTACCTGAAAGAACTAAGAATATGAATCCTTGCAGTCACGAAAGCTTCAAATCTAGAATTGGTGGTGCATCTACCGGTCATCTCAGTCAGTCGAATCAGGGCACCTGCTGGGTCTGTCCCGTGACCTCCTCCTGCACCTAGCCTGGCACAGCAGGGGGGGGTACAGCTGGTTGTGCATCTACCGGTCATCTCAGTCAGCTGAACCATAGCACCTGCAGGGTCTGTCTCGTGACCTCCTCCTGCACCTAGCCTGGCACGGTAGGGGGTACAGCTGGTGGTGCATCTACCAGTGGTCATCTCAGTCAGTCGAACCAGGGCACCTGCTGGGTCTGTCCCGTGGCCTCCTGTCAGCGAGCCTTCGACACTTCACGTGATAACCTCAAAGTGCACCTGGCCTGGCACAGGCGCCGTGGTGACGTCACCGTCACTTGGTGGCGAATGGCGGGTTTTGGTATTATTACTGGTGTATCGGTATTGGCACAGTGTATCTGCGTTGCTACGCATGTGTACGCGTGTACACGTGGCGAACCTACGTTGCTATGTGTGTGTGTACACGTGGTGTATCTGCGTTGCAGTGTGTGTGTGTGTACACGTGGTGTATCTGCGTTGCAGTGTGTGTGTGTACACGTGATGTTCCTACGTTGCTACGCGTGTGTACACGCGGTGTACCTGCGTTGATGCGCTGGTGCGCGTGCTGTGTGCAGGGTGTACTACCGTCACCGCTGGGTGAAGAGCGTGCACCCGGTGGTGCAGCAGTACTGCCTCATGTCGCCCTCGCGCTCCGAGTTCCTGCCGCCCGTGCAGGAGGACGTCCTCAAGAGCCGCGTGGTCGTCACCACGCTCAGCACGTCACGCACGCT
Organism: Lethenteron reissneri; assembly: GCF_015708825.2. NCBI lineage: Eukaryota > Metazoa > Chordata > Hyperoartia > Petromyzontiformes > Petromyzontidae > Lethenteron > Lethenteron reissneri. Next base: position 6,022,715 of record NC_083841.1, on the reverse strand, counting down.
GTGCCAGCTCAACCTGCCCGCGGGTACACACACACACGCACACACACACACACACTTACACACACGTACACACACACGCACACACACACACAGACACACGCACACACGCACACACACACTGTGCCAGCTCAACCTGCCCGCGGGTACACGCACACACACAGACACGCACGCACACACGCACTCACGTACACACGTACAAACGTACACACACACGCTCAGCACGTCACGCCCACACGCACACACACACACGCTCAGCACGTCACGCACCCTGTGCCAGCTCAACCTGCCCGCAGGTACACACACACACGCACACACACAGACACGCACACACGCACTCACGTACACATGTACAAACGTACACACACACGCTCAGCACGTCACGCACACACGCACACACACACACACGTACACGTACACACAGACACGCACACACACACGTACACACACGGACACGCACGCACACACTTACACACACGTACACACACACGCTCAGCACGTCACGCACGCTGTGCCAGCTCACCTGCCCGCGGGTACACGCACACACACGCACTCACGCACGCACACACGCACACGCACGCACACACGCACACACGCACACACACGCACTCACGCACGCACACACGCACACGCACGCACACACGCACACACGCACACACACGCACTCACGCACGCACACACGCACACGCACGCACACACGCACACACACGCACTCACGCACGCGCACACACACGCACTCACGCACACACACACACACGCTCTGCCAGCTCAATTTGCCCGCAGGAAACCACAAAAAGAAAAAGATCCCCCGTATAACCTCAACAGACTGCAGGGGCAAGTGCTGTTAGCGAGCAGCACCTGTGAAGGCCGGCACGGCACACGAGGGGGTGGGTGGCCAGCACCACGCCTGGCCACCTTTGTCTCCCCAGTGGCGATGATTACACACCGCACCAGGTACTCATTTGAGGCCGAGTCGACCTAGGGGAGATCGCAGGGACCCGGCTCATGACGATCGTCACCGGCGTTGGCCGCGAGCGGGAACGGAACTCGGGCCGCCGGGTTCGTAGCGCGGCGTGGCGCTAACCGCTGCGCCGCCGCTCCCCCCCCCCCACCACACAGCTCAGGCTCGCGGGGGACCTCGTGTCTCACCCCCCCCCTCCCCCCCACTCCCCCCTCCCCCCCCCATCCCCCCCCCCCCGCGGCGCAGGCTTCTTCACGCACATCCTCATCGACGAGGCGGCGCAGGCGATGGAATGCGAGACCATCATGGCGCTCGCCCTCGCCACGTGCGACACGCGCATCGTGCTCGCCGGGGACCACATGCAAGTGCGTGACCTCGCGTGACCTCGTGTGACCTCACGTGACCTCCTGACCCCCCACTGCCCTCTCAAACCCCCCCTCTCCCTACCCCCCGCTCCCTCCCCCCCTCCCCATGTCCACTCCCGACTCTGTGCGTCTTATTCTTTCCGCGACCTCCGACCTGTCCCACCTTGGGGTTCCGCGTGTTTGCTGTGTTGCAAGCCCAGTCACGTGCCCTGCAGGTGCACTTGGGTGCAGAGGGCAGTGGAGTGAGGTGAGAGGGGAGAGGCAGGAGAGTGCGTGGAGGGGAGTAGAGCGAGATGAGAGGGGAGAGGCAGGGGAGTGCGTGGAGGGGAGTGGAGTGAGGTGAGAGGGGAGAGGCATGGGAGTGCGTGGAGGGGAGTGGAGTGAGGTGAGAGGGGAGAGGTAGGAGAGTGCGTGGAGGGGAGTAGAGCGAGATGAGAGGGGAGAGGCAGGGGAGTGCGTGGAGGGGAGTGGAGTGAGGTGAGAGGGGAGAGGCAGGGGAGTGCGTGGAGGGGAGTGGAGTGAGATGAGAGGGGAGAGGTAGGAGAGTGCGTGGAGGGGAGTAGAGTGAGAAGAGAGGGGAGAGGCAGGAGAGTGCGTGGAGGGGAGTGGAGCGAGATGAGAGGGGAGAGGCAGGAGAGTGTGTGGAGGGGAGTAGAGTGAGATGAGAGGGGAGAGGTAGGAGAGTGCGTGGAGGGGAGTGGAGTGAGGTGAGAGGGGAGAGGCAGGAGAGTGCGTGGAGGGGAGTGGAGTGAGGTGAGAGGGGAGAGGTAGGAGAGTGCGTGGAGGGGAGTGGAGTGAGGTGAGAGGGGAGAGGCAGGAGAGTGCGTGGAGGGGAGTGGAGTGAGGTGAGAGGGGAGAGGCAGGAGAGTGCGTGGAGGGGAGTGGAGTGAGGTGAGAGGGGAGAGGCAGGAGAGTGCGTGGAGGGGAGTGGAGCGAGATGAGAGGGGAGAGGCAGGAGAGTGCGTGGAGGGGAGTGGAGTGAGGTGAGAGGGGAGAGGCAGGAGAGTGCGTGGAGGGGAGTGGAGTGAGATGAGAGGGGAGAGGTAGGAGAGTGCGTGGAGGGGAGGGGAGTGAGATGAGAGGGGGGAGGTAGGAGAGTGCGTGGAGGGGAGTGGAGTGAGGTGAGAGGGGAGAGGCAGGAGAGTGCGTGGAGGGGAGTGGAGTGAGGTGAGAGGGGAGAGGCAGGAGAGTGCGTGGAGGGGAGGGGAGTGAGATGAGAGGGGGGAGGTAGGAGAGTGCGTGGAGGGGAGTGGAGTGAGGTGAGAGGGGAGAGGCAGGGGAGTGCGTGGAGGGGAGTGGAGTGAGATGAGAGGGGAGAGGTAGGAGAGTGCGTGGAGGGGAGTGGAGTGAGATGAGAGGGGAGAGGTAGGAGAGTGCGTGGAGGGGAGTGGAGTGAGGTGAGAGGGGAGAGGCAGGGGAGTGCGTGGAGGGGAGTGGAGTGAGATGAGAGGGGAGAGGCAGGAGAGTGCGTGGAGAGGAGTGGAGTGAGATGAGAGGGGAGAGGTAGGAGAGTACGTGGAGGGGAGTAGAATGAGATGAGAGGGGAGATGTAGGAGAGTGCGTGGAGGGGAGTGGAGTGAGATGAGAGGGGAGATGTAGGAGAGTGCGTGGAGGGGAGTGAGATGAGAGGGGAGAGGCAGGAGAGTGCGTGGAGGGGAGTAGAGTGAGACGAGAGTGGAGAGGCAGGAGAGTGCGTGGAGGGGAGGGGAGGGGAGTGAGATGAGAGGGGAGAGGTAGGAGAGTGCGTGGAGTGAGGTGAGAAGGGAGAGGCAGGAGAGTGCGTGGAGGGGAGTGGAGTGAGGTGAGAGGGGAGAGGCAGGAGAGTGCGTGGAGGGGAGTGGAGTGAGGTGAGAGGGGAGAGGCAGGAGAGTGCGTGGAGGGGAGTGGAGTGGAGATGAGAGGGGAGAGGTAGGAGAGTGCGTGAAGGGGAGTGGAGTGAGGTGAGAGGGGAGAGGCAGGAGAGTGGAGTGAGATGAGAGGGGAGAGGCAGGAGAGTGGAGTGAGATGAGAGGGGAGAGGCAGGAGAGTGCGTGGAGGGGAGTGGAGTGAGGTGAGAGGGGAGAGGCAGGAGAGTGCGTGGAGGGGAGTGGAGTGAGGTGAGAGGGGAGAGGTAGGAGAGTGCGTGGAGGGGAGTGGAGTGAGGTGAGAGGGGAGAGGTAGGAGAGTGCGTGGAGGGGAGTGGAGTGAGGTGAGAGGGAGAGGTAGGAGAGTGCGTGGAGGGAGTGGAGTGAGGTGAGAGGGGAGAGGTAGGAGAGTGCGTGGAGGGGAGTGGAGTGAGGTGAGAGGGGAGAGGTAGGAGAGTGCGTGGAGGGGAGTGGAGTGAGATGAGAGGGGAGAGGTAGGAGAGTGCGTGGAGGGGAGTGGAGTGAGATGAGAGGGGAGAGGCAGGAGAGTGCATGTGATTCTTCGTGCCTGAAAGCTTCCCGGATTTTCACGATTATTTTCTCGACGCTCCTTACTTTGGGCTGTGTGGCCACAGCTTTGGAACGAGATGTCGCAATCACCACGATGCGCACATCCCTGCAAGTCCATCCTCGCAGCCTTTGCTTCAAATGCGCCCCTCCCCTCCCCCCCCAAATCTTCAGAATCCGGTCAAGGGACTTGGTGATTCCTCTTGTCGTGCGGCGTCTGCCCCTCTTGTCGTGCGGCGTCTGCCCCTCTTGTCGTGCAGCGTCTGCCCCTCTTGTCGTGCAGCGTCTGCCCCTCTTGTCGTGCGTCGTCTGCCCCTCTTGTCGTGCAGCGTCTGCCCCTCTTGTCGTGCGTCGTCTGCCCCTCTTGTCGTGCAGCGTCTGCCCCTCTTGTCGTGCATCGTCTGCCCCTCTTGTCGTGCAGCGTCTGCCCCTCTTGTCGTGCGTCGTCTGCCCCTCTTGTCGTGCAGCGTCTGCCCCTCTTGTCGTGCGTCGTCTGCCCCTCTTGTCGTGCAGCGTCTGCCCCTCTTGTCGTGCGTCGTCTGCCCCTCTTGTCGTGCAGCGTCTGCCCCTCTTGTCGTGCGTCGTCTGCCCCTCTTGTCGTGCAGCGTCTGCCCCTCTTGTCGTGCGTCGTCTGCCCCTCTTGTCGTGCAGCGTCTGCCCCTCTTGTCGTGCGTCGTCTGCCCCTCTTGTCGTGCAGCGTCTGCCCCTCTTGTCGTGCGTCGTCTGCCCCTCTTGTCGTGCAGCGTCTGCCCCTCTTGTCGTGCGTCGTCTGCCCCTCTTGTCGTGCAGCGTCTGCCCCTCTTGTCGTGCATCGTCTGCCCCTCTTGTCGTGCAGCGTCTGCCCCTCTTGTCGTGCGTCGTCTGCCCCTCTTGTCGTGCAGCGTCTGCCCCTCTTGTCGTGCGTCGTCTGCCCCTCTTGTTGTGCAGCGTCTGCCCCTCTTGTCGTGCGTCGTCTGCCCCTCTTGTCGTGCAGCGTCTGCCCCTCTTGTCGTGCGTCGTCTGCCCCTCTTGTCGTGCAGCGTCTGCCCCTCTTGTCGTGCGTCGTCTGCCCCTCTTGTCGTGCAGCGTCTGCCCCTCTTGTCGTGCGTCGTCTGCCCCTCTTGTCGTGCAGCGTCTGCCCCTCTTGTCGTGCGTCGTCTGCCCCTCTTGTCGTGCAGCGTCTGCCCCTCTTGTCGTGCGTCGTCTGCCCCTCTTGTCGTGCAGCGTCTGCCCCTCTTGTCGTGCGGCGTCTGCCCCTCTTGTCGTGCAGCGTCTGCCCCTCTTGTCGTGCGACGTCTGCTCCAGCGATTTGACAAAATGTTCCGTCGGCGGCATTCCCAAAGCCTCTTTCGGTTTTGAACGCCGCAATTTTTCAGCCCTTCGCCAAATTGCTATCGAATTGCTCCGAACGGCGGGACGTACCCCCCCGATGCATCTTCGTACTCGCTGATGGCAAACGACAAAGACAAAGATCCCCCGTGTAGCCTGAACGGACTGTTGGGGCAAGGGCTGTTAGCGAGTTGCACCTGTGAAGGCCGACACGCCCGGCCGCCTTTGTCTCCCCTGTGGCGATGTTTACACACTGCACCCAGGTACTCATTTGAGGCTGAGTCGACCTAGGGGATGCCCAGGACCGGTTTAGATAATCGTCACCGGTGTTGGTGGCCGTGAGCGGGAATCGAACTCGGGTCGCCGGGTTCGATTCCCGCTCACGGCCACCAGCACCGGTGACGATTATCTGAACCGGAGTCAACCTGAAACGCCATGAGGGAGACAAAGGCGGCCGGGCGTGGTGCTGGCCACCCACCCCCTCGTGTGCCGTGCCGGCCTTCACAGCTGCTACTCGCTAACAGCACTTGCCCCAACAGCCTGCCACAGGCTATACGGGGGGTCTCTGTCTCTGTCCCCGCAAACGCGCACGCGCGCGCGCGTCACAACAATGTTTTTTTGTTTTTTCCGCCGTTGAAGCCGCTGAATGCCTTTTAGCGGGACACTCACGAAATGCGAAAACGACTTCTGTTTTGAAAAATTGGGGAACGAAGAGCGGGGGGTGGGTGGGGGGGAACGTCGTCGTTGTCGTCGCTGAAAAAGCAAAAAAAACAAATAAAAATAATGTTTGTGTCGAGCGTCGTGGTGGCGCACGGTGGCCGGCGGGGGTGGGGGGGGACGGGGGCTGCGGGGGGGAAGTTCGATCCCCGCTTGTCCGTGGCCGCGAGCGCTGATTACACGACCGCCACGTCAGCCGCGGCAGTCGCGACGTGCCGGTTCCCGTGCCCGTGGAATTGGGGCCACCGCCATCGCCACCACCACCACCACTCCCACCGCCACCGCCACCCCCACCCCCACCCCCACCGCCACCGCACCCTTCGATGACGCCCACTCCACCTTCACCGCCACTGCCACCACCGCCACCACCACCGCCACCACCACCCCCGCCTCCACCGCCACCTTTACCTCCACCACCACCTCCACCGCCACCCCCACCTCCACCGCCACCGCCACCACCACCACCACCCCCACCGCCACCCCCACCGCCACCCGCCACCACCACCACCACCACCGCCACCGCCACCTCCACCGCCACCGCCACCACCACCACCACCGCCTCCGCCACCTCCACCGCCACCGCCACCGCCTCCTCCGCCCCCACCGCCACCTCCACCGCCACCGCCACCGCACCCTTCGATGACGCCCACTCCACCTTCACCGCCACCACCACCACCGCCACCACCGCCACCACCACCCCCGCCTCCACCGCCACCGCCACCTCCACCTCCACCACCACCTCCACCGCCACCGCCACCACCACCACCGCCCCCGCCACCGCCACCTCCACCGCCACCACCACCTCCACCACCACCACCACTACCACCGCCACCTCCACCGCCACCTCCACCGCCACCACCGCCACTGCCACCGCCACCACCACCACCACCACCACCACCCCCACCGCCACCCCCACCGCCACCCCCACCGCCACCGCCACCACCACCACCCCCACCGCCACCGCCCCCGCCACCGCCACCGCCACCACCACCACCCCCACCGCTACCACCACCTCCACCGCCACCACCACCTCCACCACCACCACCACTACCACCGCCACCTCCACCGCCACCTCCACCGCCACCCCCACCGCCACCACCACCACCACCACCACCCCCACCGCCACCCCCACCGCCACCTCCACCGCCACCGCCACCACCACCACCCCCACCGCCACCGCCCCCGCCACCGCCACCTCCACCGCCACCACCACCACCCCCACCGCCATCGCCACCTCCACCGCCACCACCACCACCCCCACCGCCTCCGCCACCTCCACCGCCACCTCCACCGCCACCGCCACCACCTCCACCGCCACCTCCACTGCCACCTCCACCGCCACCACCACCGCCACCGCGCCCTTCACCGACGCCCACTCCACGTTCTCAAGATGGCGCTCGACGTCCTAAAGAACGTCCTCCGTGAACTCGCTCGACCCACATGGCCTCCCTCCCCTCGTCATCTCCCTTCCACGCACTCCTCTGTTTGGTCACGGAATGAGTGGAGAAGTGCAGTGCGTCTGTGCGTGTGCGTGTACACGCGTGCGTGCGTGTGCGTGCGTGCGTGTGCGTGTATACGCGTGCGTGCGTGCATGTGCGTGTACACGCGTGCGTGTGCGTGCGTGTGCGTGTACACGCGTGCGTGCGTGTGCGTGTGTGCGTGCGTGCGTGTGTGCGTGCGTGTGTGTGTACACGTGTGCGTGCATTCTTGTGCGTGTGCCACTTGCAGTTGTCTCCCCGGTAGTGCATAGCCAGTTTGCGCGTGCGACTGTCCACGTTGGTGGACAGCCGGTTTGCGCGTGTGTTTACATTCGCATGTGTCTCTGTGTGTGTGTGTCTTTGTGTGTGTCTCTGCGTGCGTGTGTCTCTGCGTGTGTCTCTGCGTGTGTCTCTGTGTGTGTCTCTGTGTGTGTCTCTGTGTGTGTCTCTGTGCGTGTGTCTGTGTGTCTCTGTGTGTGTGTCTGCGTGTGTCTCCGCGTGTGTCTCTGCGTGTGTCTCTGCGCTTGTCTCTGCGTGTGTCTCTGCGTGTCTCTGCGTGTCTCTGCGTGTGTCTCTGCGCGTGTCTCTGCGTGTGTCTCTGCGTGCGTCTGCGTGCGTCTCTGCGTGTGTCTCTGCGTGTGTCTCTGCGTGCGTCTCTGTGTGTGTCTCTGCGTGTGTCTCTGCGTGTGTCTCTGCGTGTGTCTCTGTGTGTGTCTCTGCGTGTGTCTCTGCGTGTGTCTCTGCGTGCGTCTCTGTGTGTGTCTCCGCGTGTGTCTCTGCGTGTGTCTCTGCGTGTGTCTCTGCGTGTGTCTCTGCATGCGTCTCTGTGTGTGTCTCTGTGCGTGTGTCTGTGCTGCGTCTCTGCGTGTGTCTCTGCGTGTGTCTCTGTGTCTCTGCGTGCGTCTCTGCGTGTGTCTCTGTGTGTGTCTCCATGTGTATCTCTGTGTGTGTCTCTGTGCGTGTGTCTGTGTGTCTGTGTGTCTCTGTGTGTGTCTCTGTGTGTGTCTCTGCGTGTGTCTCTGCGTGTGTCTCCGCGTGCGTGCAGCTGTCCCCGGTGGTGCACAGCCGGTTTGCGCGCAAGAAGGGGCTCCACCTGTCGCTGCTGGAGCGCCTCTACGAGCTCTACCCGCCGGCCTTCCCGTGCCGCGTGCTGCTCTGCGAGAACTACCGCTCGCACACCGACATCGTCAGGTAGCCGGCGCCCCGTGGCGCCCGCGATCGGCACCGCGGCTTGCCAGCGGGAGTTCGGCGCGCGGAGCGATCCTCCGCCGGCAACGGGTGGCGCGGCGACGGCGACGCTCGCGACTCGCGGCGGTGGTTACGTTGGAGCGCACATCGGTGTCTCTGTCTGTGTCTCTGTCTGTGTCTCTGTGTCTCTGTGTCTCTGTCGGTGTCTCTGTGTCTCTGTGTCTCTGTCTGTGTCTCTGTGTCTCTGTTGGTGTCTCTGTCGGTGTCTCTGTCGGTGTCTCTGTGTCTGTGTGTCTGTGTCTCGGTGTCTCTGTCGGAGTCTCTGTCGGAGTCTCTGTCGGTGTCTCTGTCTGTGTCTCTGTCTGTGTCTCTGTGTCTTTGTCGGTACCTCTGTGTCTCTGTCTGTGTCTCTGTCGGTGTCTCTGTGTCTCTGTCGGTGTCTCTGTCGGTGTCTCTGTGTCTCTGTGTCTCTGTCGGTGTCTCTGTGTCTCTGTGTCTGTGTCTCTGTCGGTGTCTCGGTGTCTCTGTCGGTGTCTCTGTGTCTCTGTGTCTCTGTCGGTGTCTCTGTGTCTCTGTGTCTCTGTCGGTGTCTCTGTGTCTCTGTCTGTGTGTCTGTGTCTCGGTGTCTCTGTGTCTCTGTGTCTCTGTCGGTGTCTCTTTGTCTCTGTGTCTCTGTCGGTGTCTCTGTGTCTCTGTCTGTGTGTCTGTGTCTGTGTCTCGGTGTCTCTGTGTCTCTGTGTCTCTGTCTGTGTCTCTGTCGGTGTCTCTGTGTCTCTATCGGTGTTTCTGTGTCTCTGTCGGTGTCTCTGTCTGTGTCTCTGTCGGTGTCTCTGTGTCTCTATCGGTGTCTCTGTGTCTCTGTGTCTCTGTCGGTGTCTCTGTGTCCCTGTCTGTCTCTGTGTGTGTCTCTGTGTGTGTCTCTGTGTGTGTCTCTGTGTGTGTCTCTGTGTCTCTGTCGGTTTCTCTGTGTCTCTGTCTGTGTCTCTGTGTCTCTGTCGGTGTCTCGGTCTCCCCTAGGTCGACTCAGCCTCAAATGAGTACCCGGTGCGGTGCGTAGTAAAACATCGCCACTGGAGAGACAAAGGCGGCCGGCCGTGGTGCTGGCCACCCACCCCCTCGTGTGCCACAGTGGCGGCCGGCACAGGCGCTGCTACTCGCTAACAGCACTTGCCCCAGCAGCCTGTTAAGGCTATACGGGGGATCTTTGTCTTTGCGTGTCCGGGGAGCGGCAGCGTAACAGCTGCCGCGCTCCGCTACAAAATCCGACGACCAGAGTTTCGATTCCCACTCGCGGTCGAGAATATTTGAAACCTGGGCCCTCCCCTAGGTCGACTCAGCCATGAGCGCGTACGGCGGCCGGGCGTGGTGTCGGTCATGCGCCTTGGAGGCCTTAGTTGGTGCTCGCTCACAAAACTTGTCCTGCGAAGGCTGTACGGAGGGTGGGGGTCTTTGTCTTTGCGTGCCGCGTGCATCCGAGACATTTCCATCTCGTGCGCCGCTGCTGCTCATTTGCACTGCGGGCTGCTCTTTGAACCGGGGCTGTGGGCCGGCGTGGCTTGATGGCGCTCGTGCGTGATGGATGGGGCGAGCCTTTGAAAAGATTATTCTCGTTCTTTCCGCTGGCAGCGTCGCGGAATTAAATGTCAGCAAACGAACGGGGGGGGGGGGGGGGCGGGCGGGCCGGGAGGGGGGAGGGCACCTTCGTCGCGAAAGTGAAAGAGCGACGCGTGAAATGCAAGGGAGGTTCTTTTTTAGTTTTTACCGCCGTTTCGGCTGTGGGCGCGCGAGCTCGCGAGCGGTCGGCAAACGGGCGACATCACCGCGGCAAGGGGGAACGGGGGGGGGGGGGGGGGGGGGGGCGTCATGCGGGTCTCCGACGGCGCGTTGGCGACACCCGTGCCGAACCGGGGATGCTTGTTCCTGCCCGGTTAGACTCGAGGGGGGGGGGGGGGGAGGTGTGATTGGCACGACGCTCGAGATGGAAAAACCAGGACCATCAATTCCCTTGCGTCCGATTCCCGCCTTTCGCCGATACTCCTCCTCCTGCTGCTGTTCCTCCTCTTCCTCCTCCTCATCTGTCGTCGTCGTCTTCGTCCTGATGTTGCGGTCGGAGTTCACGGTGACCTTCACCTCCCCGCCGGGGAGGAGGAGGAGGGTTACAGGGCGGCAGCTTGGGCCATGTCGTCTGCGTGCGCCAAATCAAACGAAACGATGAAAACTTTATTTCAAATGTTACCCAGGTCAGGGCCCACTGAGCTGTATGTTATAGCTCAGGGGTCGGGAACCTTTTTGACTGGGAGAGCCATAAAAGCCAAATATTTCTAAATATATTTCATTGAGAGCCATATAGTATTTTTAACGTGTAATAAATTAAATATGTCTTACTTTTAATGCGACTTCTGGTGCTGCGTGGTTTTGCTGATGGCCTTGTAGTCTGGTTCGTACGTGGTGAGGTTGAGCTTCGTGCAGGCATTGAGGCCCCGTGAAATTTATCTTCAAAACTAATTTCTGTTTACTTTAAAATGGCACAGTATTATTAAACAATATCACAAGTATTTTAAAATCAGTTCCAAACTGATTTTTTATTTTTTATTATTTTTTTTTCAACTCAAAATTGTCTGGGAGCCATATGCCGTAACTGGAAGAGCCATATATGGCTCGCGAGCCATAGGTTCCCGACCGCTGTTATAGCTCCTTTACAGAAGCGACCTGGCCACTCACGAATGATCGCCTCACGAAGTCGAGGCTTGTCATCACCACGTGGACATTTGCAGCAGCGGCCAAATTCTCCAAATGCACTTTGATTGTAAATGTGGAGCGGGAAAAAACCGGAGGTCCCAGAGAAAATTCCACGCGAGCCCCGGGGAAAGAGAGAGAGAGGGAGAGACACACAAACTCCAAATATAGAGCAAGCGTCAGGGTGCTGAACGAACCCACGACCTCCTGCATACATGGTGAGGTAGTTAACATCTCATAGCTACTATTGCACCCATTTTCATGGTAGAAGGGCTGTAGTTGCTGATGATCACTAATTGGAGCGATGGCTGTATGCCTCATAGCAGTAGGGGCTGTAGTTGCTGATGGTCACTAACTGGAGCAAACTTCAAATATGCAGCAGGCGTCAGGGTTATTATTGAACTGACGACCTCCTGCATACCAGGCGAGGTAGTTAACATCTCCTAGCCACCGTGATGATGATGAGAGAGAGAGAGACACGCAAACTCCAAACATACAGCAGCAGGCGTCAGGGTCAGGATCTAACCCACGACCTCCTGCACACCAGGCGAGGTAGTTAACATCTCCTAGCCACTGTGATGATGATGATGAGAGAGAGACACGCAAACTCCAATTATACAGCAGCAGGCGTCAGGGTCGGGATCGAACCCACGACCTCCTGCACACCAGGCGAGGTAGTCATCATCTCCTAGCCACCGTGATGATGATGAGAGAGACATGCAAACTCCAAATATACACCGTGGCGCCCGTTCTCGCGGGACGACGTCGGGCGGTTCGCGATGTGACCCCTCGACCCCACCGTCGCGGTCGACGCTAACGACGGCAACACAAACGTCGTGGTTTTGAAGTTTTTGTTGTTGATCTGGCCGCCCCGCAGCCTCACGTCGGAGCTGTTCTACGAGGGGAAGCTGGCGGCCAGCGGGCGTCAGCCGGCGCACGGCGAGCTGCAGCCGCTGGCGTTCTACACGGCGCGCGGGGAGGCCGTGCAGGACAAGAACAGCACCGCCTTCTACAACAACGCCGAGGCAAGGCACACGGCCCTCCCGCCCGCTAGGCAGGGTGGTGGTGGTGGGGGTGGTGGGGATCGTGGTGGGGGTGGTGGGGATTGTGGTGGTGGTGGTGGGGATTGTGGTGGTGGTGGTGGGGGTGGTGGGGATTGTGGTGGTGGGGGTGGTGATGGTGGGGATCGTGGTGGTGGTGGTGGGGATTGTGGTGGTGATCGTGGTGGTGGTGGTGATCGTGGTGGTGGTGGTGGTGATCGTGGTTGTGGTGGTGGGGGTCGTGGTGGTGTGGATTGTGATTGTAATTCGGGTGATGGCCATCGTGGTGGTGGTGGTGGTGGTAGTGATCGTGGTGGTGGTGGTGATCGTGGTGGTGGTGGTGATCGTGGTGGTGATTGTGATCGTGGTGGTGGTGATCGCGGTGATGGTGTGGATTGTGGTGGTGATCGTGGTGGTGGTGGGGATTGTGGTGGTGGTAGTGATTGTGATTGTGGTGGTGATTGTGGTGGTGGTGGTGATCGTGGTGGTGGTAGTGATCTTGGTGGCGATCACGGTGGGGAAGCGTTGTCGCAGCAGTCAGAGCGCTGCGCTGTGAACCCGGCGACCCGACTTCGATTCCCGCTCACGGCCAACAGCGGCGATGAATATCTGAACCGGCCCCGGGCCTCCCCTACGTTGACTCGGCCTCAAACCATTCCCTGGCGCGGTGTGTAAACATCGCTAGCACTGGGGAGACAAAGGCGGCCGGGCGTGGTGCTGGCCACCCACCCCCTCTATGTGCCGCCGTGCCGGCCTTCATAGGCGCCGCTTGCTAACGGCGCTTGCCCCAAGAGTGGGATGTTTAAGGGGGGTATTTGTCTTCTTGGTTCTTTCGGTAAAGTCACATAGAATGGAAACAATAAAAATAATAAAATTAAACATAATAAAATAATTCTCACGACGTTTCGGCCACAACGCAAGCAGCCGTCATCGGGTGAAGACCAGGTCTGTCGGGGAGACAGCGTCTGAATGAAACACCACCACGCTTGGAGCGTATATTTAAGCTGGGTTGGAAGGGGGGGGAAGGGCGCCTTGACAAGAATTTGCATATCAAGAGGAATTTAGCATATTTATGGGAAATGCAGGAATGTGATTAGTACTACTTATGCCCGTGCATTATGCAGGGCTGATGAAGGTGATGGTATAAAGGTGGCAGCCGTCGCTGGGGGCGGCTGTCGTAGCCGCAGAGCGCAGCAGCACCCCATTGGAGGGGGCTATTCTTGGCTGCCCCCCTAAAGCCGCGCTCGCGTCAACGACGCCGGCAAGAAGCGGACGCGACGCTGACGCCGCGTCTCGGAAAAAAATCTGATTGATTTCCCCCCCCCTCCCCCCCCCACTCTGCGCGTTAGCTCCCATCGCCTCCCGGCGTGATTGCGGACTGCGATCGCTCCCCCGCGTCTCCCTCTCCGCTTCGCTCCCCTCGGCTCGCTAGCGCGGCGCACCCCTTCACCTCGGGGTTTGATTCCGCTGTTCGATTACTTTTCTCGGGTTTCAGATCGCGCGAGTTGGATGTTTTTTGTCGTGAACTCCACCTCCCCCTCCTCCTCCACCTCCCCCTCCTCCTCCCCCCCCTCCTCCTCCCCGCTCCCCCCGTCCCCCCTCCGCTCTTCCACCCGACACGGGCGATTTTAATGAAGGCGGCGGCGCCACCGTCACCGTCGTCGTTGTTGGAAAGCGATGCAACGCACGGCACCGGCGATGACGCCGGTCGCCGTGAAAGCCGCGACCGTGTTCAGTCGCGGAGCCCCTCGGCACCCGTCGCGATCGCCGATCTCCCTCCCGTGACGGACTCACGTCAACTTCCGCGCCGGGAAGATCGGATCAAAGCACAGGCGCCACGGTGGCTAGGAGATGTTAACTACCTCACCTGGTATGCAGGAGGTCGTGGGTTCAATCCCGACCTTGACTCCTGCTGCTGTATATTTGTAGTTTCCGTGTCTCTCTCTCATCGTCATCACGGTGGCTAGGAGATGTTAACTACCTCGCCTGGTGTACAGGAGGTCGTGGGTTCGATCACGACCTTGACTCCTGCTGCTGTATATTTGGAGTTTGCGTCTCTCTCTCCCTCCCCGCGGTCACGTGGATTTTTGTCCGGGTCCTCCGTTTTTTCCCCTTCACATTTAGAACCGAACGTGCGTTCAGGGTTATTTGTCCGCGATACGTTTCCACGTGATGATGATGATAATGGGCCACTTCGTTGGGGCTAGCATTTGTTCCGGCCCAGGTCGCTTCTGAATAAGTGCCACTCCATAGCCCAGTGGGCTTTCCCTGGGTAAGATAAAAAGTTTTTAGTTGAAACCCCCATCGACCTCTGAATCGCAAGTCCGGCACGTACCGTGCAGACGTTTAAATAACGAACGCCGTCGCCCGCTAATTGCATTCTGGCCTAATCCCCCCCCTCCCCACCCCTCCCCACCCCTCCCCACCCCTCCCACCTTCCGCGCGTCCCACCATGACGGGGCGACCCACTCTGCCAAGACGCATCGCGCTCGCCCGTAAACACGTCGGCTTCATTAACATGTTTACGGTGGCAGCGGTGAGCTTAAGTGCACTCCGCCTTGACATTGCGTGGGCGGTGACGGAGCGGCAAATTAATGGTTTGGGAACGGGCCGGGCGAGAGAGAGAGCAGCCCGGCGGACACGAGAGCTGTGAGGTGGTGGTGGGGGGGGAGGAGGCTCCTAAACCTGCCACTATCCGGGGCTGACTCGCCCGCCCGCTCGCCCGCCCGCTCGCTCAACAAAGCGATGGCCTCTCAAAGGACGGCTCGGCTCAATGGCTTCTCAGTTTGTTTGTTCATGCTCCCCGTCCGCTTCAGCGATGTTTTAATTTTACTTCTTGGTTCTTTCGGTAAAGTCACGTAGAACGGAAATAATAAAATAATAATAAAATATAATAAAATAATATAATGAAATAACATATTATGTTTTATTTTTATTATTATTCTTATTTTATTATTTCCATTCTACGTGATGACTTTACCGAAAGAACCAAGAAGATGAATCCCTGCAGTCACGAAAGCTTTAAATCGAAGTTTTAATTTTTGGATAATCACCCTCCCTCGCCGCCGCCGCCGCGACGGTGTGCCGCTCGTGTGTCGCGATTCACACCGGAGGAATCCGATGAGCTATTAAGCTCTTTTTCACAGATGTATCCGGGTTCAGCGCGGTGGGCTAGATATGCCCGGGGGGAGGCGGGGTATCTGAGTAGTCTGTGTGTCTCCGCGTGGGTCTCTGTGTGAGGAATCTATAGATCTGTGTGAGTCTATGGGTCTCTGTGTGAGGAGTCTATAGATCTGTGTGAGTCTATGGGTCTCTGTGTGAGGAGTCTAAGGGTCTCTGTGTGAGGAGTCTGGGTCTCTGTGTGAGGAATCTATAGGTCTGTGTGAGTCTATGGGTCTCTGTGTGAGTCTGGGTCTCTGTGTGTCTCTTTGTGGGTCTCTGTGTGAAGAATTTATAGGTCTGTGTGAGTCTGGGTCTCTGTGTGAGTCTGGGTCTCTGTGTGTCTCTTTGTGGGTCTCTGTGTGAGGAATCTATAAGTCTGTGTGAGTCTGGGTCTCTGTGTGAGTCTGGGTCTCTGTGTGTCTCTTTGTGGGTCTCTGTGTGAAGAATCTATAGGTCTGTGTGAGTCTGGGTCTCTGTGTGAATCTGGGTCTCTGTGGTAGTCTATGGGTCTCTGTGTGTGCCTATGGGTCTCTGTGTGAGTCTGGGTCTCTGTGTGAGTCTGTGGGTCTCTGCGTGAGTCTGTAGGTCTCTGTGTGAATCTGGGTCTCTGTGTAGTCTGTGGGTCTCTGTGGTAGTCTATGGGTCTCTGTGTGTGCCTATGGGTCTCTGTGTGAGTCTGGGTCTCTGTGTGAGTCTGTGGGTCTCTGTGTAGTCTGTGGGTCTCTGTGTGAGGAGTCTATGGGTCTCTGCGTGATGCCTTTTGGGTCTCTGTGTGAGGAATCTATGGGTCTGTGTGAGTCTATGGGTCTCTCTGTGTGCTTATGGGTCTCTGTGTGAGGAGTCTGGGTCTCTGTGTGAGTATGGGTCTCTGTGTGAGGAGTCTATGGGTCTCTGTGTGTGCCTATGGGTCTCTCTGTGAGGTGTCTATGGGTTTCTGTGTGTGAAGTCTGTGGGTCTCTGTGTGAGGAATCTATATGTCTGTGTGAATCTGGGTCTCTGTGTGAGTCTGGGTCTCTGTGTGAATCTATGGGTCTCTGTGTAGTTTGTGGGTCTCTTTGTGAGTCTATGGGTCCATGTGTGAGGAGTCTATGGGTCTCTGCGCGGGAAGTCGGTGGGTCTCTGTGTGTGCGAATCTGTGGGGTATCGGTGCTCCAATGCTACGCTTGAGGACCTGGTCTAATCGCTGTGGTTGGGTGGCTGGCACCTGCCTTCGAACCCCGGTCCTCAGCGGGACCCGGCACAACCCTTTGGCTTTCCGAGCAGCTCGGCCACCTCGACACGACCCCACGGAGGTGGAGCAATGGGGTCGACCTCCCACCATCAACGCCATCAACACCACCAAAGACTAAAGATCCCCACGTGTAGCCTTAACAGAGTGTAGGGGCAAGTGCTGTTAGCGAGCACCTATGAAGGCCGGCACTGTGGCGCACGAGGGGGTGGGTGGCCAGCACCACGCCCCGACCGCCTTTGTCTCCCCAGTGCCGATGTTTACACACCGCACCAGGTACTCATTTGAGGTTGAGTCGACCTAGGGGTGGCCCAGGTACCGGTTCAGATAATCGTCACCGGTGTTGACCGTGAGCGGGAATCGAACTCGGGGCGCCGGATTCGGAGTGCAGCGCTGACCGCTACGCTACCACTCCTCACGAGCACCACCAACAGCGCCACCAACAGCGCCACCAACAGCACCACCAACACCGCCACCAACAGCGCCACCAACAGCGCCACCAACAGCATCACCAACAGCACCACCAACAGCGCCACCAACAGCATCACCAACAGCGCCACCAACAGCATCACCAACAGCGCCACCAACACCACCACCAACAGCGCCACCAACACCACCACCAACAGCGCCACCAACAGCACCACCAACAGCACCACCAACAGCGCCACCAACACCACCACCAACAGCGCCACCAACAGCATCACCAACAGCGCCACCAACAGCACCACCAACAGCACCACCAACAGCGCCACCAACAGCGCCACCAACAGCGCCACCAACAGCGCCACCAACAGCACCACCAACAGCACCACCAACAGCGCCACCAACACCACCACCAACAGCGCCACCAACAGCGCCACCAACAGCGCCACCAACAGCACCACCAACAACCGCCATTTGCCACTAAGTGGCGGTGACGTCACCACGACGCTTGTGCCAGGCCATGTGCACCTTGAGGCTACCACTTGAAGTGTCGAACGCCCGCTGGCAGGAGGTCACGGGGCAGACCCAGCAGGTGCCACAGGTCGACTGACTGAGATGACCGAGATGACTGGCTGATGCACCACCTGTGCCCCCTACTGTGCCAACTTGTTGTGCTTTAGCCACCCGGCGCTTCGCTCGTTGTTGTGAGCGTTGTTGTTGGAGGGCGACTGCCTCCAACTGCCCAGTAGCGTCCTTCACGAGCCTCCTCCACAGAGGCCGATCTTGACACCACCAATAGCACCACCAACAGCACCACCAACAGCACCACCACCAGCACCAACATCCATCATCACGATGACCAACAGGAACTGCGCCGCCAGCAGGATTGTCGTTAACCTTGTCTCTGTGTGTGCGTCTCTGCGTGTGTGTGTCTCTGTGTGTGTGTGCGTCTCTGTGTGTGCGTGTCTCTGTGCGTGTCTCTGCGTGTGCGTCTCTGTGTGCGTGTGCGTCTCTGTGTGCGTCTCTGCGTGTGTGTGTCTCTGTGTGTGTGCGTCTCTGCGTGTGTGTGTGCGTCTCTGTGTGTGTGCGTCTCTGTGTGAGTGTGTGCGTCTCTGTGTGTGCGTGTCTCTGTGTGTATGCGTCTCTGTGTGTGTGTGTGTGCGTCTCTGCGTGTGTGCATCTCTGCGTCCCTGCGTTGCGTGCGTGTGTGCGTGCGTCTGTGTGTGTCTGTGCGTGCGTCTGTGTGTGTGTGCGTCTGCGTGCGTCTGTGCGTGCGTCTGTGCGTGCGTCTGTGCGTGCGTCTGTGTGTGTCTGTGCCTGCGTGCGTCTGTGCGTGCGTCTGTGCGTGCGTCTGTGCGTGCGTGCGTGTGTGCGTGTGTGCGTGTGCGTGTGGCAGGTGTTTGAGCTGGTGGAGCGCGTGGAGGAGGTGTGCCGCAAGTGGCCCGTGGCGTGGGGGAAGCTGGGCGAGGGCAGCGTGGGGGTCGTGACCCCGTACGCCGACCAGGTGTTCCGCATCCGCTCGCAGCTGCGCAAGAAGCGGCTGTACGACGTCAGCGTCGAGCGCGTCCTCAACGTGCAAGGTGGGCGCGGCCACGGCCTCGCGGTCGTCGTGGCGACGGCCTCGTGGTCGTCGCGGCGACGTCCTCGTGGTCGTCGCGGCGACGGTTTCGCGGTCGTCGCGGCGACGGTCTCGTGGTCGTCGTGGCGACGGTCTCGTGGTCGTCGCGGCGACGGTTTCGTGGTCGTCGTGGTGACATCCTCGTGGTCGTCGCGGCGACGGTTTCGCGGTCGTCGCGGCGACGGCCTCGCGGTCGTCGCGGCGACGGCCTCGCGGTCGTCGTGGCGACGGTCTCGTGGTCGTCGTGGCGACGGTCTCGTGGTCGTCGTGGCGACGGTCTCGCGGTCGTCGCGGCGACGGTCTCGTGGTCGTCGTGGCGACGGCCTCGCGGTCGTCGTGGCGACGTCCTCGCGGTCGTCGTGGTGACGTCCTCGCGGTCGTCGTGGCGACGTCCTCGCGGTCGTCGCGGCGACAAGGGTCCCAGGTCCAACTCCCGACTCGAATCTCCTTCTGCGCGTAGTTGTTGCGTTGTCTTTTGCCGTTATTCTCTGGTCTGACTGACGCTGGTGGTGAGACTCGGCCATACAGAAGGCTGTCGCTGGCGGAGACCAGTCGGTTTCCAAGACGATGCATCATACGTCATTGTCAGGGCGCATTTGTGAGCATGTTTTCTAAAAGTGCCGTGTTAGCGGGTAACGCAGGAACTTGCAGAAATCTATTTACGTGGTGTTTGAACATCTTAACACAACTCTAGAAAGGATAAAGCCTATTCTTATTGTACACCGTGCGTGAGTGAGTGAGTGAGGGAGCGGTGGTGCAGGGGTTGGCGCGCTGCGCTGCGAACCTGGCGACCCGAGTTCGGTCCCTGTTCACGGCCTACACCGGTGACTGTTATCTTACCATAATAATAAAAAGGGGGTCTGTCCTGGCTCCTCCCCCCTCAACCGGTCTATATACGGGGTAGGATCTCTTGTAATCTCTCATTTACTTGATACAGCTATCGGGCTGTGACGGTTCCACCTGAACACGGAAGCTTGTGTTGCCTCCGAAACGTGATTTTATTTTTATTTTATTAATTTAAATTTTTTACCTACGTGACTTTACCGAAAGAACCCAAGAATATGACTGTTATCTTCACAAGTCCCGGGGCCCTCCCATAGGTTGGCTCGGCCTGATCCGCGTACCCGGTGCGATGTGTAAACATCGCCACTGGGGAGACAAAGGCGGCCGGGCGTTCTACCGGCCACCCACTCCCTCGTGCGCCGTGCCGAAATTCCTCGGCGCTTGCCCCGACAGTCCTGGCTCTACATGGGATCTTTGCCTCTTGCGCGCGCTCACAGGCAAGCAGTTCCGCGTGCTCTTCCTGAGCACGGTACGCACGCGGCACACGCGGCGCCACGGCACGGACACCGGCTCCGTCGCCGTCGCGCCGGCGCTCGTCGTCACGGCGACGGGGGAAGGCGCCGCCGCGTCCGCCGAGCAGTGCCGGGACCCGCTGGACGACCTGGACCTGGGCTTCCTGTCCGACCCCAAGCTGCTCAACACGGCCATCACGCGGGCACAGTCGCTCCTCGCCGTCGTGGGCGACCCCGTGGCGCTCTGCTCGCTCGGGAAGTGCAGGTAATGGCCCCCCCTCCCCCGGCGGAGGATGATGGTGGTGGTGGTGGTGATGGCGGTGGTGGCGGTGGGTGATGAGGTTGGTGGCGGTGGTGGTGGCGGTGGTGGCGGTGGTGCTGATGATGATGATGCTGCTGGTGGTGCCGGTGATGGTACTGGTCGTGAGAGTCGTGGTGAAGGTGCTGGTGATGGTGGGTGGCGGCGATGATGAAAGTCGTGGTGGTGGCGGTGGTGGCGGTGGTGGTGGCGGTGGTGGTGGTGGTGGCGGTGATGGCGGTGGTGGTGGCGGTGGTGGCGGTGGTGCTGATGATGATGATGCTGCTGGTGGTGCCGGTGATAGTACTGGTCGTGTGAGTCGTGGTGAAGGTGCTGGTGATGGTGGGTGGCGGCGATGATGAATGTCGTGGTGGTGGTGGTGGCGGTGATGATGAAAGTCGTGGTGGTGGTGGTGGATGCTGGTGAGAGTGACGGTGAACAGCGGGTGGTGCTGGTTGCCGGTGGGGTGACGGCGCTGCTGGCTGAAGGGGTTCTGACGGGGCTTTGGGGTTGATGGCGGGGGGGGGGGGGGCGCTGGTGGTACCGGGGGTATTATCGGCGATATTTCCACAACGCAGAGTTTTTCAGGAACACAACTACCCCACCGTGTAGTCGGTGATGTTGGTGGCAAGGTCAGAATTCCGTGTCCATAATAGGGGGGGGGGGGGGGGGGTGGGGGGCGGCACGGGTTAAGAGCGTTCCAACAACAAGCAGCAGTACAAACCACGATAGTAGTGCGGCAGAGTACGACAAAGGCAAACGAATCGCACCAACGCACACAAATAACGACACGAAACCATTCCCATCCTACCAGGCGAAACCCACGGAGGTAGTAACGCGACATTTCTCAGAAGCGGCCTGCCCGCAGACGATCGCTGAGCAAAGTGGGCCCCGTCGTTTGGACACGCGGTCGGGCCAACGGGTTGCTGAGTTAAATTTCGATTTAAAGCTTCTTTCGTGACTGCAGGGATTCATCTTCTTGGTTCTTTCGGTAAAGTCACGTAGAAGAAAAATAATAAAATAATAAAAATAAAACATAATAAAAGAATATAATAAAATAACGCGATAAAATAAAATAATTAAATAATTGGTCTGTGTTCTGAAAGAATATCGTGTAATAATATAATAAAATAATAGAATAACATCATTTAATAAAATAATACTTTCATTTTTCGATTTAAAGCTTTCGTGACTGCAGGGATTCATCTTCTTGGTTCTTTCGGTAAAGTCACGTAGAAGGGAAGTAATAAAATAATAAAAATAAAACATAATAAAATACAATTCTCACGACATTTCGGCCACAACGCAAGCAGCCGTCCTCAGGTGAAGACCAGGTCTGTCGGGGAGACAGCGTCTGAATGCAGCCGTCCTCAGGTGAATACCAGGTCTGTCGAGGAGACAGCGTCTGAGCGTCTGCCACTCCCCCCCCTCCACTCCCCCCCCCTCCACCACCGTCACCACCACCACCACCACCACGTTCCATCGCCGGCGGCAGGAAGCTGTGGGAGCGCTTCATCGGCGCGTGCCACGACAGCGGCAGCCTGCAGGGCACCACGCTGGAGCAGATCCGCGCGGAGCTGGACGGCGTGGAGCTCAAGAAGTCGTACGTGCTCAACCCGCTCGCGCCCGAGTTCGTGCCGCGGGCGCTGCGGGCCGCCGCCGCCGCCGCGGCCGCCACTTACTTCCCCTCCTCGCCCTCCGCCGGGAGCGGTGGCGGCGGTGGAGGAGGAGGTGGTGGAGGAGGAGGTGGCGGAGGTGGAGGAGGTGGAGGAGTAGGAGGTCAGCACGCGTGGGAGCAGCTGCACGGAGGACTGCCCGACGTGATCACGCACAAGCCGCACTCGCCCTCACAGGTGCCGCCCCCGTGCCCACTTCCTCCCCCTCCTCCTCTTCCTCTTCCAAATCCTCCTCCTCCTCCTGACCTCCTCATCCTCCTCCCAATCCTTCCACTCCTCATCCTCCTCATCCTCTTCCAACTCCTCCTGCTCCTTCTCATCCTCCTCCCACTCCGCATCCTCCTCCCAACTCCTCCTACTCATCCTCTTCCAACTCCTCATCCTCCTGACCTCATTCTCCTCCCACTCCTCCCACTCCTCATTCTCCCACTCCTCCTCCTGACCTCCTCATCCTCCTCCCACTCCTCCTCATGCTCCTCCCACTCGTACCCCCTCATTCTCCGCATCCTCCTCCCACTCCTCTTCATCCTCCTCCCACTCGTACCCCCTCATTCTCCGCATCCTCCTCCCACTCCTCCTCATCCGCCTTGCCGCCGCCGCTCGGCGATTCTGTCTTGTGCGCCGTGCGTTGACGCGGCGACGTGTCCCGAGTGGCAGCCTGGCCTTGCCGCCTACGTTGCGATGGTAGGTAAGACGTGGCCCGCTGGCTCGGAGGTCAGAGACGCTCGCTCGCCTCCGCTGAGATCCCGGGTTTCGAATCCAGGTTGCAGCCACCCGAGGTCAAGTTGGGTTCGTCACGTGCAGTGAGTTGATGGTTTTGGCGCGGTCACCTGTGACTCGCGCAGAGAGGCGTACGCTCTCACAGAGACACACAGAGACCCGGGCCTCGCATAGAGACCCGCAGACTCATGTAGACACCAATAGACTCACATAGAGACCCGTAGACTCACATAGAGACCCGCAGACTCACATAGACACCAATAGACTCGCAAAGAGACCCACAGACTCACATAGAGACATGTAGATTTTCGAAATCACCAAAAATAAAGCTACAGCAACAACGTAACATTGATCATAGGAACTGTGATTCAAATTTAACAAAAAACGATGTAATAAACGATGTACGTGAAATGTCGTCTCGTTTGGTGAGGAGGGAGCCCCAGGGTGGCTCGGGAGGTCAGGAAGGTCAGAGACGCTGAGCCCGGCACCGCTGAGGGTCTGGGTTCGAATCCAGGTATCATGGAGACCCGTACACAGAAACCTATACATTCCCATAGAGCCCCGTAGACTCGCACAGAGCCCCCCCCATACGTTGCCATAGATCCCGATAGCGTCGCACAGACTGGGTTGTGATTGAACTGCGTTCTCTAGCGTGGTGAGTTAAGGGTCCCAGGCCAGTCACCGCTTGGTACACACGGAAATAACGTGTGCTTACGATCGGACGTAGGATGGAGAGTCTTGAGCGAAACACTAGGCCGTTTGGTCGTCATTTCCCTATTAAGTGAACATGCCAACGTGCGTGCAATACAACACAGCGGCTCCCTCGGTTAACGACATTTAATCGGTTCCACGAAAACCACCTTGGCCCGACGTGATCGCAAATCTAATATCGGAAATGCACGTCGGAGGTTTAATGAGCTACATCACAGAGTTCTAGATTTTAAGCTTTCGTGACTGCAAGTATTCATATTCTTAGGTTTTTTTCGGTAAAGTCACGTAGGTAAAAAATTAAAATTAATAAAAGTAAAATTATTTTATTTTTATTTTACTTTTATTAATTTGTATTTTTAAATCTTTTATATTAAGTTCGCTTGCTTGCTTGCTTGCGTGCTTGCTTACGACCGTGCAAATCTTTCGGTCGTTTTTTAACCCACTTCCCGTGATCCAATCGAGCTGACATTTTCCACACAGACTCGTTGTGCGAGACAATTAATGTTCGTGAAAAAAAATTCCCAACATTTTACACTTTTTAGGCAAAATTTTTTTATTTTACATATATTCAAATAGAACTCATTCATGGCTTTGGCTGAACGTCACAGTGTAGGAGCCCAGAGCGTAACCCCTCCACAGGCCGTGGCGGAGTAGCGCAGTTGGTAGCGCCCTCGCTTCCCATGCCAAAGGTCGCGGGATTGATCCCCGCGTCCTCCACAGGCGAATATATTTTTAAATCCTTTATATTAAGTTCGCTGCCACGCATATAAAGGATTTATAGTGAAAAACTTTGTTTTTACGGGTTATACTTATTTACCTACGTGACTTTACCGAAAAAACCTAAGAATATACATCACAGACGTTTCGATCGCAACACAAGCGATCGTCCTCAGGCGGGAAAAATTAATCCAGCAGTGGAACTGCTGAATCACGTGACTTTACCGAAAGAATCAGAGTGTATGGATTCCTGCAGTCACGAAAGCTTCAAATCAAAGTCGCTTAATTAGCTCTTTCGTCTCAATTGGTGCTAGAGGCTCAAAAGAAAGCTGTCTCTGGTGTGGACCAATCAGTTTCAAGGACAATGCATATAATATTATAGTGCGTTTTTTGTTTGCATTTTGACCACAAGTATTGTGGTTAATGCAGACGCGATTCCTTGTAAAAAGGTTTTAGTTTTGTTGCCAGAAAAAAGGGGAAAAACCCTACTTTTGTAATAGTAATAGGTTTTTACCCTTTCAACTGGTACAACAACTGACACCTTTATACAAGGAATCATGTTTGCAATAACCACAACACAAGCAGTCAAAATGCAAACAAAAAGAGACAACTCTGATAATGATATGCACTGTCCTTGAAGTTGATTTGTCCACACCCGAGACAGCTTTTCTTAGAGCCTAGTCTCCATTGGTGTTGGATCAGATGACGCCAAAAGGCGTACAACTCAAAGACAGCGCACCATCAGAGTATTGAGAGCTCGGGGTAAGCATTTACACTATGAGACCTTCTTTACCAGTGGCAACAATATAGTAGTAGGTTTTTACCCTTTCAACTGGTATAAAAACTGACACCTTTATATTATCAGAGTTGTTTCTTTTTGTTTGCATTTTGACTGCTTGTGTTGTGGTTATTGCAAACATGATGCCTTGTATAAAGGTGTCAGTTTTTCGATTTAAAGCTTTCGTGACTGCAGGGATTCATCTTCTTGTTTTATTTTTATTATTTTATTACTTCCCTTCTACGTGACTTTACCGAAAAAACCAAGAAGGTGTCAGTTTTTGTACCAGTTGAAAGGGAAATCACTTGATGCAGCTAATCTGGCTGTGACAGTTTCACCTGATGACGGAGACTTGTGTTGCCTCCGAAACGTCGTGATTTTAATTATTTTATTTTTATTAATTTTAAGTTCATTTTTTACCTACGTGACTTTACCGAAAAGAGTATGAATCCTTGCACTCACGAAAGTTTCAAATCTAGAAAGGATAAAACCTATTACTATATTATTGCCACTGGTAAAGGAGGTCTCACAGTGTAAACTCTACCATTGTTGTTGTTGTTTTAAGTTGCCCAATTAAAGGGCTTCGTCCCCGCTTGTGCGGGCCGTCTCCCCGCTGATAACAGAGGCGCGGCAATACCAGCAGCTCCCTCTTTAAAAAAAAAAAAACTTCACGGCTCCGTGATTACAAATTGCCGGGCGCTCGCAAAGCGATGACGGACTGACGCTGCAGATTTCTGCGCGAATGTCTGTGCGTGCATGCGTGGTGGTGAATGTGTGAATATTAATGTGTGCCCGGCTGTGGTGCGGGGAGCGGCGGTGGCGTTAGCGATCGGCGCGCTGCGCTCTGCGCCGCGAACCCGGCGACCCGAGTTCGATTCCCGCTCGTCGGCCGCGAATATCTGAACCGGTCCCGAGCCTTTCCCCAGCTAGCGTCTGATGCGCTGTGTGAACATCGCCACTGGGGAGACAAAGGCGGCCGGGCGTGGTGCTGGCCACCCACCCCCTCGTGTGCCTTGCTGACCTTCATAGGCGCTCGCTCACAGCACTTGCCCCTACAGTCTGTTAAGTCTTTAAGTCCATCCATCCTACGTGTTAAAGTCTTTAAGTCTATACGGGGATCGTTGTGTGTGCTGTGCGGGTGTCTGTTCGCGACGTGTAAACATTTTGGTGGTGTCTGCCCTTCTCCCCCTTGCCCACTCGCACACAAAGACAGATCACCGGAATAGCCTTAACAGACTGTTGGGGCAAGTGCAGACATCGCACGAGGTACTCATTGGAAGGCCGAGTTGACCTAGGGGTTGCCCAGGACCAGTTCAGATAATCGTCACCGGTGTTTGCCGTGAGCGGGAATCGAACCCGGGTGGCCAGGTTCGTAGCGCAGCATAGCACTAACCTGCTGCACTACCGCACACACACAGACACTCAGCCCCAAATACACGGAAATCCACACATACCCACGCACACGCACACACTCCGCTTATCTGTTTCGCCGATCTAGTTCAGACCGACTTTGCCACATATCTCACCTCGGCACATTGGCGACCGGTTGGATTTAAATTGCAAACCTTGCGCTTACGAATGCTCCTATTCGAGTACGACCGTCTGCTTTGGCAAACGCCAACTTTGAAGGTTCGCCGGGGCGGTATCGACGCCCTGAGATGGAACTCAAGTCCATCGCTCTCTTCCCCGCCAGGCGTTGCGCTAACTGCTGCGTCACTGCTCCCCAAAGACAAAGATCCCCCGTGTAGCCTTAACAGACTGTAGGGGCAAGTGCTGTTAGCGAGCAGCACCTATGAAGGCCGGCACGGCGCACGAGGCGGTGGGTGGCCAGCACCACGCCCGGCCGACCTTTCTCTCCCCAGTGGCGATGTTTACACACCGCACCAGGTACTCATTTGAGGCTGAGTCGTCCTAGGGGAGACCGAGGCCCAGGACGGGTTCAGATAATCGTCGGCCGTGAGCGGGAATCGAACTCGGGTGGCCCGGATTCGTAGCGCAGCGCGCTAACCGCTACTGCACCACCGTTCCCCAAACGCACACACACACAAGCGCGCGCGTGTTCAAATCTAAATGCAAAGCTCCTCCGTGTCCGAGTTAATCGAATGCGACGAGGGACAGCTTGTGGCATCGGGTCTGTCGGCCCCGGGGTCTGCAGCTGTTTGCACCGCCTCCTGCTCCTGCGCTTTTGTGTGGCGCAAACGTCGTCGCGGCGTTGTGGAACAGACGGATACTAAAACTTCGATGTAAAGCTTCTTTCGTGACGGCAGCAGGGATTCATCTTCTTGGTTCTTTCGGTGAAGTCACGTAGAATGGAAATAATAAAATAATAAAACATAATAAGATAATTCTCACGACGTTTCGGCCACAACGCAAGCAGCCGTCCTCAGGTGAAGAACAGATTCATTCAGACGCTGTCTTTCCGACAGACCTGTTGTTCACCTGAGGACGGCTGCTTGCGTTGTGGCCGAAACGTCGTGAGAATTGTATTTTATAATGTTTTATTTTTATTATTTTATTATTTCCCTTCTACGTGACTTTACCGAAAGAACCAAGAAGAAGATACTAAAACTGTTCGCTCTTTTTTGTTTCTTTTCCCGGGTCAGGCCCACCAAGCTACGAAGCGAACCTGGCCACGAACGGTTAGCTCAGCATCGTGGCTCAACATCGCGCAGGATGCCACCGTAGCCAAATAACTCGGGAACGCGCGACGTTGATTCTGAACGTGGAGGGGAAAACCGGAAAACCCGGAGAACAATTCGCGCGACCACAGGGATGGAGAGACAGAGAGAGACACGCAAACTCCAAATATACAGGGGTTCGGGATGGAACCCACGACCCTCCTGTGTATTCTAGATTTGAAGCTTTCGTGACTGCAAGCATTCATATTCTTGAATTTTTTCGGTAAAGTCACGTAGGTAAAAAACCATCCCGTGTATACCCGGAGGGAACCCGGAGGTAGCCCGCACAGGACAGGGGAGAAGGCCGACACAAATGGCGCGCAGGGAAATGGGCTCCACAGTCGGGTATTGAACCCGAGGTCCTTTTGTTGGTGTGAGCCAGCGCGACCGTTGCCACCGTCCTCCCACCCACCGCTGTTCTTATTTGCATGCAGTGGCAGGATTGGTTTATTGATCTGCGTGGGGGTTGTTAGCAAGGCACTGTCATGCAAGGTGGAAGTTGCACTATTTTTATTTTTTTACCAGGTAAGAACGCCGTAGGAGGAGAGCAGTCGGTGGTTATCGCACCGCGCTGCAGACCGAGCAGAGGTCGCAACCGGGTACCCCCCGATACCCGTACCCTACCCGATACCCGGTACCCGTACCCTACCCGATACCCGTACCCTACCCGATACCCGTACCCTACCCGATACCCGTACCCGATACCCGGCTACCCGTACCCGATACCCGTACCCTACCCGATACCCGGCTACCCTACCCGATACCCGGCCGGGTACGGGTACCTGTTTGCGACCCTGGTGCGGCCGGGTACGGGTACGGGTAGACCGTGAGTCACTGGTGAGTAACTGTTTGTCACTCATTTCCCAACGTCTTGTCTCTTCTCACAATTCAAGTTCCTAGAATCAACCCACCCGTGCCTACAATATGGCTTCATCCCAGAGGTCGCAATCGGGTACCCGATACCCGTACCCTTACCCGGCCAGGTACGGGTAGGGTACAGGTACGGCCGGGTACGGGTACCCGTTTGCGACCCTGGTGCGGCCGGGTACGGGTAAGGAATCAAAACCCGTTTGCGACCTCTGAGACCGAGCCACCTGAGTTATATTCCCGGGCCACGGCTGACATCCGTGCGTGCGATGTGTTTCGTGGAGCTGCACAGGAACGGGTGTGACCCGTAGGCTCGCGTGGAAATCCTTACTCATGCCGAGACTCACAGCCTCGCAATAGTGAGCCATAGACCCGTGGTACGTTGTGTATTTCATACGTCGGTTAAAAATGAGACCGCATCTCAAGATGCTGTATGTAAACAGTGGGTATCGTTCAGAGGATTCTGTGAGTCTGTGGGTCTCTCTGTGTGAGTCTGTGGGTCTCTGTGTGTGCCTATGGGTCTCTGTGTGAGGAATCTATGGGTCTGTGCGAGTCTATGGGTCTCTGCGTCAGAAGTCTGTGGGTCTCTGTGTCTGCCTATGGGTCTCTGTGTGAGGAATCTATGGGTCTGTGTGAGTCTGTGGGTCTCTGAGTCTGAGTCTCCATGTGACTATATGGGTCTCTATGAGAGTATGGTTCTGTATATTTATCTATGGGTATTTGTATCACTCTGGGTCTCCAAGTGAGTTTATAGGTCTCTGCGTGTGAGTCTGTGGGTCTCAGTGTAAGTCTGTGGGTCTCGGTGTGAGAGAATGAGTTTCTGTTAGTCTGGCAGTCTCCGTAAGTCTATGGCTCTCTGTGTAAGTTGATGTGAGTTTATGGGTATCCATGCGAGCATGTGAGTCTCCATGTGAGTATATGAGAGGGTTATGAGTATATGAGTTTCTGGGTCTAAGTATCACTCTGTGGGTCGCAATGTGAGTGTGTGGGTCTCACTGTTGAGTCTTTGGGGTCTCTGTGAGTGTCTATGGGAGAGAAAAACAGTCGGTCATAGTCAGATGAAAGAGGAAGATCTTGAACCTGGTGCTTGAACAGGGGCAGGCAACTCTGACAGCTCGAATGGCTGGGCAGCAGAGGAGAATCAAATCGCCATGGTGGTGAGATGTTAACAACCTCGCCTGGTGTACAGGAGGTCGTGGGTTCGATCCCGAACCTGACGCCTGCTGCTGTATATTTGGAGTTTGCGTGTCTCTCTCTCATCATCATCACGGTGGCTATGAGATGTTAACAACCTCGCCTGGTATACAGGAGGTCGTGGGTTCGATCCCGACCCTGACGCCTGCTGTATATTTGGAGTTTGCGTGTCTCTCTCTCTCTCATCATCACGGTGGCTATGAGATGTTAACAACCTCGCCTGGTATACAGGACGTCGTGGGTTCGATCCCGACCCTCGAAGCCTGCTGCAAATTTTGAGTTTGCGTGGATTTTTCTCCCGAGTTTGCCGGTTTTTCCCTCCACATTTACAGTCTGTGTGCGTTTAGAGTTATTTGGCTCCTGCGAATGTCCACCGTGATGAGAAGCCACTTCGTTGAGCTATCACTTGTGATCGCCCCGGTCGCTTGTGATCAAGAACTGTGGGCATTACCCGGTAGAACAGCGGTCGGGAACCTATGGCTCGCGAGCCATATATGGCTCTTCCAGTGACAGCATATGGCTCCCAGACAATTTTGAGTTGAAAAAAATAAAAAAAATAAAAAAATAAAAAATCAGTTTGGAACTGATTTTAAAATACTTGTGATATTGTTTAATAATACTGTGTCATTTTAAAGTAAACAGAAATTAGTTTTGAAGATAAATTTCACGGGTCACGCCTGCACGAAGCTCAACCTCACCACGTACGAAGCAGACTACAAGGCCATCAGCAAAACCACGCAGCACCAGAAGTCGCATTAAAAGTAAGACATATTTAATTTATTATACGTTAAAAATACTATATGGCTCTCAATGAAATATATTTAGAAATATTTGGCTTTTATGGCTCTCCCAGTCAAAAATGTTCCCAACCCCTTGCGGTAGAATAATGAAAATAGTTTATAGTTCAGTTTCTGAGTTTTTCAACATTCAGTGTTGCGTGATATCTGCACCGACCCGTCATCTGACAAGCTTGGTGAAGTGTGCGTCCAACAACCCCCCCTCCCTCCGCCCACGAGCGACGTGGTTTGCGAGGCCTTTATCCGGCAGCCCATTGATGGCAGTCCTGTAAATTTCCACTCCCCCCCCCCCCCATGAATGTTTAAACGGAATCTTAATCGTGGGATTCGTGCGGGCTGGGCTGAGCGGGCTGGGCGGGTGGGCGGGACACATGGGGGGAGCCAGGAATTGTGGGCCGTGTACTGGGCGTGGCTTGCACAGGGCTAGGGGCCTCCTCGCCTCTGATTAACAGCGGGCGACCATAAATCTTGAACCAATAAAAACACCTGAGCTATTTACTTGCGGTCCGTCCGGGGGGGAAACGTTTTAACGGTTCGCCCAGATGATGCATTGTCCGGGAGCTCTTAAAGGCTGGCATCCTCTTAGGAGTTGGCATACCACTGGCCGTCCTTGAAAATGTAAAAAAAAAATTCGAATCTTTTTCTTGGGCCAAGGTGGCTGGGTGGCTTGGAGGTCAGAGAGTTGAGCTGGCACTGCGAAGATCCTTGGGTTTGGATCTGGGGAGGGGTCAGCTGCCCGACCGTGATTAAACCGGGTCCTTATGTGAAGTGGTGAGATGTTGACTACCTCGCCTGGTATACAGGATGTCCTGGTGTTTGATCCCGACTCTGACGCCTGCTGTATGTTTGGAGTTTGCGTCTCTCTCTCTCTCTCTCATCGTCACGGTGGCTAGGAGATGTTAACTACCTCACCTGGTGTACAGGAGATTGTGGGTTCGATCCCGACCCTGACGCCTGCTGTATGTTTGGAGTCTGCGTGTCTCTCTCTCATCATCATCATCATCACGGTGGCTAGGAGATGTTAACTACCTCACCTGGTGTACAGGAGGTCGTGGGTTCGATCCCGACTCTGACACCTGCTGCTGTATATTCGGAGTTTGCGTGTCTCTCTCCCCGTGGCCACGTGGATTTTTCCCAGGGTCCCTCCGTGTTTTCCCTCCACATTTAGCAATGTGCGTTTAGAGAATTTGGCTGCTATAAATGTCCCCGTGAATAAGCCGCTTCGTTGAGCCGTCATTTGCGATAGCCAGGTCGCTCTTGAAAAAGAGCTCCATAGCTCAGGGTGCCTCACCTGTTAAAAAACCCCACTTTTGTTTCGCTGAAAAATTTAGTCTCAGGCCAGCTACCACTGAATCACGTAGAGATGTACAGACTCACGCTGTGACCCACGCACTCACATAGAGACCCATAGACTCACATAGAGACCCACAGACTCACATAGAGACCCACAGACTCACACAGAGACCCATAGACTCACATAGAGACCCACAGACTCACATAGAGACCCACAGACTCACATAGAGACCCACAGACTTGCATAGAGACCCACAGACTCACATAGAGACCCACACACTCACATAGAGACCCGTAGACTTACATAGAGACCCACAGACTCACATAGAGATTCACAGACTCGCATAGAGACCCATAGACTCGCATAGAGACCCCCAGACTCACATAGAGACTCACAGACTCGCATAGAGACCCACAGACTCACATAGAGACCCACAGACTCCCATAGAGACCCACAGACTCACATAGAGACCCACAGACTCACATAGAGACCCACAGACCTGCATAGAGACCCGTAGGCATTCATAGAGATCCGTAGACTGACATACAGAGCCATGGACTCTGATATGAACTGAATTTGTAGTTTAACCAGGTTCTCATACTCGATTCGAAGCTTTCGTGAGTGCAGGAATTACTCTTTAGTTCTTTCGGTAAAGTCACGTAGAAAATCAAATCAAATAATATAATAATACGACCTTTCGGTTGCAACACAAGCAACCATCATCAGGTAAGAATGAACGATAAACCACAGACACGGGGACAGCAGAGGCAGACACACGTGCAGAGAGAGACACACACACAACGACACACATCACCAAGACAAACAGAAGCCGTGTTTGTCTCGGTGATGCTTGCTTGTGTTGCAAACGAAACGTCGAGTTATATTATCGTTTGATTTTTATTTAGTTTTCTACGTGACTTTAGCAGGCTCTCGTGTCTAGTGAGGTAATGGTCTCAGCCGAGTGACCAATGACCGCATAACCCCCCCCCCCCGCCGCCCCCCAATGATGTTATTGCTTAAATCCCAACCGAGAGAATAAAAAAGATCGGTTTGGCTGCCACGCTACGAACGTCGGTGGTCACAGCGGCGGCAGGGTGGGTGGGAACGTGCCGCCCACCACCCCCGTGACACTGCAGGAGTTCGCTCGAAGGAAGGACCAGGGGGGAAGGGGGGGGGAGGGTAGTTCTGCAATGTCCACTTCCGCGGGCGCCGTTCTCGAACCGTGAGTCGGTCGCCCGCCGCTCGCCGCTCGGTTGGGTTCCTTCCGGGAGGAAGCTCCCACGCCGCGTGGAGCGACGCTCGGAGAACGGAATGAAAGGAAGGGGTTTGGGTGGGGGGATGGAAGGTGCTGTGGGGGGGGGGGCACGCACGGGCAAGTGAGCCCCCCTGAGGCTCGCTTAAGTCGTGCGTATTGAGCAGCTTGCTGGGCAGCTTGCTGAGCAAAGCCAACCCTCTTGGCTGGCCATCGGGCACAAGACGGTCACTCGCAGTCGCTCGTCCCTTTCAGATGCGTCGCGTCTGCGGCCGTGTCCGGAACGCTGTTCCTTCCGATATCAGGAAGCCGCTGGGAGCTGCGATGCACTTTTTTAGTGTTTGTCAAATATTTTTTAGAAGTTTTTTTGTTTGTTGCCGGTACGCAAGAACGAAAGGGCCCGGGGCATGTTTCTTTTACCTGGTAAGGCCCACCAAGCTATAAAGCGAACCTGGCCACGAACGGTAGCTCAGCATCGCGGCTCAACGTCGCGCTGAATGCCACCGTAGCCAAATAACTCGGGAACGCGCGACTGTTGATTCTGAATGTGGAGGGGAAAACCGGAAAACCCGGAGAACAATCCGCGCGGCCACAGGCATGGAGAGACAGAGGCCGCATGTACCCGTCGCGTCCTGATTGATGGGGGGGTACAGACAACACGGGGAAAGCGATGCACTTGCAAATCATCTTCACCGACAAACTAATTTCTTTAAAATTGCTTTTACTGCGTTTAATTTGTCCTTCCCACCCTCCACCTAGTCCCCCCCCACGCGCGCACCTTCGATTAGCCGCGGTCGGCCACGTACGGTGCGAAAGAAGTTGGGCGTACGTACACGTACGTGTGCGTACACGTACGTGCGCGTACACATAAGTGTGCGTACACGTATGTGTGCGTACACATAAGTGTGCGTACACGTACGTGTGCGTACACGTACGTGTGCGTATACGTACGTGTGCGTACACGTAAGTGCGTATACGTACGTGTGCGTACACGTACGTGTGCGTACACGTATGTGCGTATACGTACGTGTACGTTCACGTACGTGTGCGTACACGTATGTGCGTATACGTACGTGTGCGTATACGTACGTGTGCGTACACGTAAGTGCGTATACGTACGTGTGCGTATACATACGTGTGCGTACACGTATGTGCGTACACGTACGTGTGCGTACACGTATGTGCGTATACGTACGTGTACGTTCACGTACGTGTGCGTACACGTATGTGTGCGTACACGTACGTGTGCGTACACGTGTGCGTACACGTGTGCGTACACGTACGTGTGCGTACACGTACGTGTGCGTGCGTACGATCCGCACGCACTTTATTTCATTTCTCCAGCGGAGGCGTACCGCACGGCGGTCGTAAACGCGCGCGGTGATAACTTGCCCGCGCGCGGTGGCGTTATTCCCGCGCCAACAAAGCGGCGAGTGATGGTCAATCGTAGCTCATTGTTATTGGCGGCTCGATCAACCGACGGTGAAATTGTTGGCGCGTAAGCCCCGGTGCGTCCGTCTGCGAGCGGTGCGTTGGGTGCGAGTTGAGTGGGGTAGATTTTCTTGAAAACTATTTTATTTATCTTCTTGGTTCTTTCGGTAAAGTCACGTAGAAGGGAAGTAATAAAATAATAAAAATAAAACATAATAAAATCATTCTCACCACGTTTCGGCCATAACGCAAGCAGCCGTCCTCAGGTGAAGAACAGGTCTGTCGAGAAGACAGCGTCTGAATGACGCTCTCTTTCCTGAATGATGCTTTCTTTCCAACAGCTCTGTTCTTCACCTGAGGACGGCTGCTTGCGTTGTGGCCAAAACTTCGTGAGAATTATTTTATTATGTTTTGTTTTTATTATTTTATTATTCCCCTTCTACGTGACTTTACCGAAAGAACCAAGAAGATGAATCCCTGCAGTCACGAAAGCTTTAAATCGATATTTTATTGTTATTTTACCAGGTGAGGCCCCCCCCTCCTCCCGCCCACTGTGAGCTCCACAAAAACGATGGCTCGACAAAGTGGCTTGTCATTATCTCGCGTACATTTATAGCAGTGGCCAAATACTCTGAACACGCGACGTCCATTCTAAATGTGGAGGGGAAAACAAGTATAACCCATAAAAACAAAGTTTTTAACTATAAATCCTTTATATGCGTGGCGGCTAGAGTCCTCTCGTCCTCTGGCTTGAGATGGCTGCCACCTATGGGTCAGATGATTGCATGGCAGCATTAAGCAATTGGTAATTAAATATCATATTTTTGTCCTAAAAAGTGTAAAATTTTGGAAAAAAATTTTCACGAACATTAATTGTCACGCACAACGAGTCTGTGTGGAAAATGTCAGCTCCATTGGATCACGGGAAGTGGGTTAAAAAACGACCGAAAGATTTGCACGGTCCTAAGCAAGCAAGCAAGTGAACTTAATATAAAGGATTTAAAAACGGAGGATCCAGAGAAAAATCCACGCGACCACGGGAGGAGACAGAGCGAGAGACACGTAAACTCCAAATTTACAGCAGCAGGCGTCAGGTTCGGGATCGAACCCGCGACCTCCTGTGCACCAGGCGAAGTAGTTAACATTTCCTAGCCACCCTGATGATGATTAGAGAGAGAGAGAGACACGCAAACTCCAAATATACAGCAGGAGTCAGGTTCTGGATCAAACCCGCGACCTCCTGCGTACCAGGCGAGGTAGTTAACATCTCCTAGCCACCGTAGCCCCCATGTGAGAACTCAAGAGACCAGGATAGGAGTCTCAACTAAAATACAGTCCAGGGACTCCTCTACTTATGAACATTGGACTTACAACCTTTCAGAGATACGAACAAACCTGTCCCTGTATGTCGAGTGGCGTGTTCGGACAGAGAGTCGTAAGTTCAATCGAGTCGCAATAGACGGCGGTGGTGGCATCTACATCTGCAGAACGTGAAGAACCAGTGGCATCTACATCTGCAGAACGTGAAGAACCAGTGGCATTTATATCTGCAGAACGTGAAGAACCAGTGGCATCTACATCTGCAGAACGTGAAGAACCAGTGGCATCTACATCTGCAGAACGTGAAGAACCAGTGGCATCCACATCTGCAGAACGTGAAGAACCAGTGGCATTTATATCTGCAGAACGTGAAGAACCAGTGGCATCCACATCTGCAGAACGTGAAGAACCAGTGGCATCTACATCTGCAGAACGTGAAGAACCAGTGGCATTTATATCTGCAGAACGTGAAGAACCAGTGGCATCTACATCTGCAGAACGTGAAGAACCAGTGGCATCTACATCTGCAGAACGTGAAGAACCAGTGGCATCCACATCTGCAGAACGTGAAGAACCAGTGGCATCTACATCTGCAGAACGTGAATAACCAGTGGCATTTATATCTGCAGAACGTGAAGAACCAGTGGCATCTACATCTGCAGAACGTGAAGAACCAGTGGCATCTACATCTGCAGAACGTGAAGAACCAGTGGCATCTACATCTGCAGAACGTGAAGAACCAGTGGCATCTACATCTGCAGATCACGAAGAACCAGTGGCATCTACATCTGCAGAAGATGAAGAACTGGTGGCATCTACATCTGCAGAACGTGAAAAACCAGTGGCATCTACATCTTAACAACGTGAAGAACCAGTGGCATCTACATCTGCAGATCACGAAGAACCAGTGGCATCTACATCTGTAGAACGTGAAGAACCGGTGGCATCTACATCTGCAGAACGTGAAGAACCAGTGGCATCTACATCTGCAGAACGTGAAGAACCAGTGGCATCTACATCTGCAGAACGTGAAGAACCAGTGGCATCTACATCTGCAGAACGTGAAGAACCAGTGGCATCTACATCTGCAGAACGTGAAGAACCAGTGGCATCTACATCTGCAGATCACGAAGAACCAGTGGCATCTACATCTGCAGAAGATGAAGAACTGGTGGCATCTACATCTGCAGAACGTGAAAAACCAGTGGCATCTACATCTTAACAACGTGAAGAACCAGTGGCATCTACATCTGCAGATCACGAAGAACCAGTGGCATCTACATCTGTAGAACGTGAAGAACCGGTGGCATCTACATCTGCAGAACGTGAAGAACCAGTGGCATCTACATCTGCAGAACGTGAAGAACCAGTGGCATCTACATCTGCAGAACGTGAAGAACCAGTGGCATCTACATCTGCAGAACGTGAAGAACCAGTGGCATCTACATCTGCAGATCACGAAGAACCAGTGGCATCTACATCTGCAGAAGATGAAGAACTGGTGGCATCTACATCTGCAGAACGTGAAAAACCAGTGGCATCTACATCTTAACAACGTGAAGAACCAGTGGCATCTACATCTGCAGATCACGAAGAACCAGTGGCATCTACATCTGTAGAACCTGAAGAACCGGTGGCATCTACATCTGCAGAACGTGAAGAACCAGTGGCATCGACATCTGCAGAACGTGAAGAACCAGTGGCATCTACATCTGCAGAACATGAAGAACTAGTGGTGTCTACATCTGCAGAACATGAAGAACCAGTGGCATCTACATCTGCAGGAGATTATACAACTTCTAAAGCCATTCCCCGTGTTTAGTGTACACGCCATTGAACACGTTTGGAATCGACAGGAGTAAAGTTGGACTTACGAATTAATCGACTTATGAACAGACCTTTGGAACTTAACTTGTTTGTGAGTAGAGGAGTCCCTGTACAGTGATGGAAGCGAATAAAAAGATTTAAAAAGACCAAGCGAAAGCAACTGTGTTGTATGAGAAAATGAACGTATAGAACAAAAACGTAAATCGACGCTAATGTAGTCATTTCCCTCCAGCGTAAGTCGTCTGGCGCGGACTAATATTGAAACCGATCGTAGCATGGAATGCAATACGTTACAGAAACATTAAACAGATGTAGGGCAACTATGTAGCACTCGTGTAAAAGTTACAAAGGATGGATTCTAGATTTGAAGCTTTCGTGACTGCAAGGATTCATACTCTTAGGTTTTTTCGGCAAAGTCACGTAGGTAAAAAATAAAATTAAAAGTTAATAAAAGTAATAATGGAAGTAAAATAAAATAATAAATCACGACGTTTCGGAGGCAACACAAGTCTCCGTCATCAGGTGGGACCGTCACAGTTAAAATTATTGCATCAAGTGAGGAAAATTCCAAAAGACCAGCACTTAAATACAAGTTAGGGGGGAGGGGCTTCTCTGAATGTTGTGACCAGAGAATGGAACGTGGGGGTGGTGGGTGGGGCTACAAGAGCAATTGGTCAACGTCGTCAATGTGTGCAAGAAAACAATCGGTGTACCTCGACCTAATCCGATGTTGGTTGAGAATCCAAATAAAAAAAAGCAGTTCTGTTAAACGCTGGGGATGTCAACACTCGGTAAAGTAGAAAAGTACCTGTCAAATAAGATAGTACAAATGTGTAGTTAAATCTTTTTTTACATGGTTAATAGCATCTTTCCAATGATGGATGTGAAAAGTCATTGCGAGTGAAAGTTGTGAAATATTGTGCAGCTCGGCATCAAATTGTCATTTAGATGGGAGGGTGACCCATGGACACATGTCTGTCTGTGTTTGTGTTTGTGGTGATGGAATTCCTGGGGTGTAAAGTCGAGCATGTGTGTGTGTGTGTGTCAGGGGAGCGGTTGTGGAGTCGATCTCGCGCTGCGCCACGAACCCGGGGACCCGAGTTCGATTCCCGTTCGTGGCCGATAATAACAGCGGCGAATACGTGAAGCGGTCGCAGGCCCACCATTAGGTTGACTCGGCCTCAAATGAGTATCTGGTGGGGGGGTGTAAACATCGCTGCCCGGGGGAGACACAGGTGTTAATTCTAGATTTGAAGCTTTCGTGACTGCAAGGATTCATATTCTTAGGTTTTTTCGGTAAAGTCACGTAGGTAAAAAATTAAAATTAATAAAAGTAAAATAAAAATAAAATAAAAATCACGACGTTTCGGAGGCAACACAAGCTTCCGTCTTCAGGTGGAACCGTCACAGCACGATAGCTGTATAAAATATTTTTATTTAACTTTTATTAATTTAAATTTTTTACCTACGTGACTTTACCGAAAAAAACCTAAGAATATGAGACTAAGGTGGGCGAGCGTGGTGCTGGCCACCCCAACCCCTCGTGTGCCGTGCCGGCCTTCGTAGATGCTTTAACAACACGGACGCTTTTGCGACCAATATCATCCATAATGCAGGTTTTTTGGGTTCGATCGCGTAAAAATATAAATGTGTCGTTAAAACCCACCACCATCCGACACAGCCTACTCGTAAGGTTTTTTCGCGTAATCAGATTTGTGGAGAAATCTTCCTGTTTCGTTCCAAGGATTTTTCCTCAAATCTGGCTGTCGCCTGATGAAGCATGTTGTAATTACTGGCGAAACGTCGTGCTCCGATTGTAAATGTTGTGGCTTGGCTCTCAAACACACCGGTGTGCTGTACTAGTACACTACACTATACACTACACTATACACTACATTACACACTACACTATACACTACTATACACTACACTATACACTACATTACTATACACTACACTATTAAACACTACACTACTATACACTACATTACTATACACTACACTACTATACACTACACTACTATACACTACACTACTATACACTACACTACTATACACTACACTATACACTACACTATACACTACACAACTATACACTACACAACTATACACTACACTACTGTATACTACACTATACACTACACTACTATACACTACACTACTATACACTACACTATACACTACACTATACACTACACTACTATACACTACACTATACACTACACTATACACTACACTACTATACACTACACTATACACTACACTATACACTACACTATACACTACTATACACTACACTATACACTACACTATACACTACACAACTATACACTACACAACTATACACTACACTACTGTATACTACACTATACACTACACTATACACTACACTACTATACACTACACTATACACTACACTATACACTACACTACTATACACTACACTATACACTACACTATACACTACACTATACACTACACTATACACTACTATACACTACACTATACACTACACTATACACTACACTATACACTACACTACTATACACTACACTATACACTACACTACTATACACTACACTATACTACTATATACTACACTACTATACACTATACACTACACTATACACTACACTATACACTACACTATACACTACACTATACACTACTATACACTACACTCTACACTACACTATACACTACACTATACACTAGTGTTGTACTAGTAACAAATTGACACGTTCTGTTTACGAATTGGCTGTGTCAGGTGATGGTGGGTTTTCATGGCACATTTTCATATTTTTGCCATCCAACCCAAAAAACGGAATTACGGTTCATCGGTGCTGCTCGCAACAGCACTTGACCCCAACAGTCTGTCAAGGATGCTATATGGTGGGGTGGCAGGGGGGGATGGTCTTTGTGTTTTGTTCCAATGTGGGGAGTTGGGTAGTGTGACGAGATAGGAATGACAGGGAATGTCACGATTTGTCCGCGTGCGGTTTAGCCGATTTGTGGATTAACCGCACACCTGTGATTTTGACATTTAATGGAACAAACTCATGGATCACCATTGGAGAACCTCCTTTGCCAGTAGCAAAATATGATAATTGGTTTTTTACCCTTTTATCTGGCAACAAAACTGACACATTTTTTACTACAAGGAGTCATGTTTGCATAGACCACAATACCTGCGGTCGGAATGCAAACAAAAAACACAACTCTGATAATGTGCGCCTTTTGGCGTCATCTCGTCCAACACCATGTGAGACTAGGCTCTAAGAAAAGCTGTCTCGGGTGTGGACCAATCAGTTTCAAGGAAAGTGCATGCATTATCAGAGTTGTGTTTTTTGTTTGCATTCCATGACTCCTTGTAAAAAAAGGTGTCAGTTTTGTTGCCAGATAAAAGAGTAAAAAAACAATTATCAAACTCATGGATTTTCCCTTAAGCCCAAATGAATCGTCTAAAAACAGTTGTACAGCATCGTTGGTCTTGGAGATGTTTATCACAAAGTCACCTGCTTAAACCGAAAACACTTGTTGCTGCGGTTAAATCCACGCGATCGCCTCTACAGTACAGCGGTTGCCATATCTTTACAACGGTGGGGGGGGGGGGGGGGCGGAGTTTGATTGATGTTGATTGGCCGTGGCTCTGCTGCTGTCTTGCGATTCGTGTGCCGAGTTTCCCGCTGGGCGGGAGCCAGGAAAGTGTTATCATCACCGAGCGCGCGACAGATCGATCGTTCGATCGTTAGTGTCCGTTCTCAATCACAAGAACAGCAATCGCAATCGTCAGTTGTGCTTCACGTAGGAGCGATTTGTACGCTCGTTCCGTGGAAGATATGGGGGGAGGGCAGGGGGGGGGGGTTGGCTTCTTAAGGAAGCTGATTGAAAACTGTTTTGCGAGAATCGACGACTTTCTAATCCGGACGGTGGGAAGTTTCAGCAGTTTTAGCTGCTGGGGTGGTTTGTGGATGACTTTCAATGCTAATAATGGTAACGATGATGATAATAATCGATTGTGGACTCATAAAGTCGAGGAATCCTCTCTTAAATCCCGCCTTTTTCGCTGTTGTCCATTCTCTCGCTCTTCCCACACCCCTCCACTCCTTTCCGTCCCTCCCCGGTGTCGCCCTTTCGTGATCCCCCGAAGCAACCCTCCCTATTGCTGTCACTCATTCCTCCATACCTTGGCACGCCCCTCCCCCTGCCATCTAAATCATTCTGGTATTTACACTGAGACCTCCTGATTGGTCCACACCCGAGACAGCTTTCCTTAGATCCTAGTCTCCATTGGTGTTGGACCAGATGACACCAAAAGGCGTACAACTCAAAAACCAATCAACTTCCAGGACAGTGCATATTATTTTCATTATCAGAGTTGTTTCTTTTTGTTTGCATTTTGACTGCTTGTGTTGTGGTTATTGCAAACATGATGCCTTGTATAAAGGTGTCAGTTTTGTACCAGTTTAAAGGGTAAAAACCTACTACCATCCCGGTATGCTGTCTCCCCACAGCTGTTACAATCGCGGTAGATCCGATGACGTGGTGGCGATGGGAACGCGAACTTTACGGGTGACGCACGTGACGGACCGTCCCGTGATGCGCGCAACGGCGCCGTGTGTTTCCGTTTACCTCCCGCAGGGCAAGAGCTCCTTCCAGAGGCAGAGCTCGCACGGCCAAGCCAATGGCCAAGTCGGTGAGCGTTTCATCACCCGCACTCCGCGCGCATGACGCTACGTTTGAACACGGGGGGAGGGTTCCACACACGCAACAGCAACAACGACGACGATAATGGTTGTCGTGTTAACTTGTAACGCCGCACGGCAACTCGCTCGCTCACTCGCTCTCGGAGAGAGAGGACGACTCGCCAGGAGGAGGAACCACAAACGATCGTGAAATGTGGCAGGCAGGAAGTGAACTGGCGCAACCGATGATGGCCGTAGCTCTGCAGCAAGCGCGCTACCGCTGTGCCGCGTCGTCGCGGTATTTACCAGGCCGGCCTGCCGGATTCGGACCCGCGAACCTCTGCCAACGAGCGGCGAGCGCGCTACCGCTGGCCCACGCTACCGCTAGGCCTGGTTACCCGCTAGGCCCCGCTATCCGCTAAGCCGCGTATCTCGCTAGGCCTTGCATCCCGCTAGGCCTGGCTACCTGCTAGGCCTCGCTAGGCCTGGCCACCCGCTAGGCCTCGCTACCCGCTAGGCCACCCGCTAGGTCTCGCTAGGCCTCACTAGGCCTGGCTAGGCCTGGCCACCAGCTAGGCCTCGCTACCCGCTAGGCCTCGCTAGGCCTTGCTACCCGCTAGGCCACCCGCTAGGTCTCGCTAGGCCTCACTAGGCCTGGCTAGGCCTGGCCACCAGCTAGGCCTCGCTACCCGCTAGGCCTCGCTAGGCCTTGCTACCCGCTAGGCCACCCGCTAGGTCTCGCTAGGCCTCACTAGGCCTGGCTAGGCCTGGCCACCAGCTAGGCCTCGCTACCCGCTAGGCCTCGCTAGGCCTCGCTACACGCTAGGCCTCGCTAGGCCTGGCTACACGCTAGGCCTCGCTACCCGCTAGGCTTCGCTACTCGCTAGGCCTCGCTACTCGCTAGGCCTGGCTACTCGCTAGGCCGATGAGACTTCGCGCGTTCACGATCTGCTCCCTCGTCGGCCGTTCCCTTCGTCTTCGCGTCTGCCGCCGCCGCAGGTCAGCCGAGCCCTCCCGGAGGATCGCGCGTCAACGCCGTCAACGCCGCCAACGCCGCCGCAAACGCCGCCGCCAACACCGCCGCCGGGGCCCTCCCCACGGCCTCCCCGCTCGCTCAGGGGCCCCAGCCGCCCTCCCAGCAGTTGGGGGGTACTCCCGAGGGCCCCCCGAGCCCCCTGCAGCGTCTGGAGGCGCAGGGAGGGGCGGGCAGCTTGCTGTGCATGCCCCAGCACTCTGGGTACCCGCCGGGCTTCCTGCTGCCCATGCCCGTGTCGGTACGTGCGGGCGGGCGGGCGGGTGGGTGTGGGGGTGTGGGGGTGGTGGGGGTGGTGGGGGTGGGGGGTGGGGTGACGAACCACACTGGGGGTTCGGCTTGCCGATAGACCTGGCCATCCCAACTGATAGCTCAACGAAGTTGGTTATCGTCGCGTGCAATTTGAAGCACATACTCAAAAATGTGTGGTGACGTCGATTTT
Organism: Lethenteron reissneri; assembly: GCF_015708825.2. Taxonomy (NCBI): domain Eukaryota; kingdom Metazoa; phylum Chordata; class Hyperoartia; order Petromyzontiformes; family Petromyzontidae; genus Lethenteron; species Lethenteron reissneri. Next base: position 5,979,068 of record NC_083841.1, on the reverse strand, counting down.
GAATGTGGAGGGAAAAACGGAAGGACCCGGAAAAAATTCACGCGACCATGGGGAGAGAGACACGCAGACTCCAAATATACAGCAGCAGGCGTCAGGGTCGGGATCGAACCCACGACCTCCTGTAGACCAGGCGAGGTAGTTAATATCTCCTAGCCACCATGATGATGATGAGAGAGAGAGAGAGACACGCAAACTCTAAATATACAGCAGCAGGCGTCAGGGTCGGGTTCGAACCCACGACCTCCTGTATACCAGGCAAGGTAGTTAATATCTCCTAGCCACCATGATGATGATGATGAGAGAGAGACACGCAAACTCTAAATATACAGCAGCAGGCGTCAGGGTCGGGATCGAACCCACGACCTCCTGTATACCAGGCGAGGTAATTAATATCTCCTAGCCACCATGATGATGATGAGAGAGAGACACACAAACTCTAAATGTACAGCAGCAGGCGTCAAGGTCGTGATCGAACCCACGACCTCCTGTACACCAGGCGTGGTAGTTAACATCTCATAGCCACCGTGATGATGATGAGAGAGAGAGAGAGACACGCAAACTCCAAATATACAGCAGGCGTCAGGGTCGGGTTCGAACCCACGACCTCCTGTACACCAGGCGAGGTAGTTAATATCTCCTAGTCACCATGATGATGATGATGAGAGAGAGACATGCAAACTCTAAATATACAGCAGCAGGCGTCAGGGTCAGGATCGAACCCACGACCTCCTGTACACCAGGCGAGGTAGTTAACATCTCGCCACCTACTGCAAAAATTTAGCAGGACCCTCCTGAAAATTATTCTTCATTTTTATGCTATCGGCATACCCCATTTTCATTGATTTTACCCGAAATTAACTCTGTCACTTATGATTGCAAGTTGTTGCGAGTCAGTGACTGCTTTAGTGTTCAAATATAGTGCTGTATTTTTAGGATAGTGTGTTTATAATATCATTTTATGTAGATATCCACATTTATTTAATATTTTTCTTCTGCAGTTTTTATTGAAAATGCAATATTTGATATCTCAAAAACCTGATGTGATAGAAAAAAACTGATTTGGAATCAGCACCCCAAAATTACATTAAACCCGTTGGAATACCTTATGCCAGAAAAAGTGTGTTGTCCAGTGTAATCCATGCCTGAAGCCGTGGGTAGTGCAGTCACCCCAGCTGCCACTGGGGGTCTTGGCTGGGCTGTAGCAGGGCACTTGGAATATTTGAGATGAGTTGTGAAGTGCTTTGTGTTTGCTGATGCACCAAAGTGCTCGATTAATTGCAGTTCCTGAAATGTATCAGATTAGATAGATGCCACCGCAAATTCCTTAATGCGATAAAACTGCAAATCAACACCGCCCTGAACCGGCAGCCTTATGCCCACTCACAGGCCGGTGCTGCTTTTGTTTGTGGGCGCCACGGTGGCTATGAGATGTTAACTACCTCGCCTGGTATGCAGGAGGTCGTGGGTTCAATCTCGACCCTGACGCCTGTTGTATATTGAGAGTCGGCGTGTCTGCCTGTGTCTGTCTCTCTCTGGTGTACGTCACGATGGCTAGGAGATGTTAACTACCTCGCCTGGTATGCAGGAGGTCGTGGGTTCAATCCCGACCCTGACGCCTGTTGTATATTGAGAGTCGGCTTGTCTCCCTGTGTCTGTCTCTCTCTGGTCTACGTCACGGTGGCTAGGAGATGTTAACTACCTCGCCTGGTATACAGGAGGTCGTGGGTTCGATCCCGACCCTGATGCCTGCTGTATATTGAGAGTCGGCTTGTCTCCCTGTGTCTGTCTCTCTCTCGTGTATGTCACGGTGGCTAGGAGATGTTAACTACCTCGCCTGGTATGCAGGAGGTCGTGGATTTGATCCCGACCCTAACGCTTGCTGTATATTGAGAGTCGGCTTGTCTCCCTGTGTCTGTCTCTCTCTCGTGTATGTCACGGTGGCTAGGAGATGTTAACTACCTCGCCTGGTATACAGGAGGTCGTGGGTTCGATCCCGACCCTGACACCTGCTTTATACTGAGAGTCGGCTTGTCTCCCTGTGTCTGTCTCTCTCTCGTGTACGTCACGGTGGCTAGGAGATGTTAACTACCTCGCCTGGTATACAGGAGGTCGTGGGTTCGATCCCGACCCTGACACCTGCTTTATACTGAGAGTCGGCTTGTCTCCCTGTGTCTGTCTCTCTCTCGTGTACGTCACTGTGGCTAGGAGATGTTAACTACCTCGCCTGGTATACAGGAGGTCGTGGGTTCGATCCCGACCCTGATGCCTGCTGTATATTGAGAGTCGGCTTGTCTCCCTGTGTCTGTCTCTCTCTCGTGTATGTCACGGTGGCTAGGAGATGTTGACTACCTCGCCTGGTATGCAGGAGGTCGTGGATTTGATCCTGACCCTAACGCTTGCTGCTGTATATTTGGAGTTTGCGTGTCTCTATCTCCGTGGTCGCGTGGATTTTTCTCCGGGTCCCTCGGTTTTTCCCCTCCACATTAGTAACACGCGTTTAGAGTATTTGGCTGCTATAAGTTTCCAAATGATGAGCCACTTCGTTGAGCTATCATTTGTTGGCCAGGTCGCTTCTGAAAATAGTTGTATATCAGCTCAGTGGGCCTTACGTGGTAAAATAACAAAAATAGTTTCATCGTAAAAAATGGTGCTTGTGCCGCGTCGCGACAGCTGCCACTGGGGGAGCACCCCGCCGCACGGTGCCCGGGATGTTACCGCACGGGATGCACGGCGTAACCCGTAAGCAATGATGGTGACGATGGTGACCATGGTAACGGCGACGATGACAACGATAACGACAATAACGATGGTAACGATGACGACGATAACGATGCTAACGATGACGATGGTAACGATGACGACGATGACGATGGTAATGATGATGGTAATGATGACGATGACGATTGTAACGATGGTGACCATTGCGACGATGACAACGATAACGATGGTAACGATGACGACAATAACGATGGTGACGATGACGATGGTAATGATGGTGATGATGACGAGGACGATTGTAAACGATAACGACGATTGTGACTATGGCGACGATGGCGACGATGAGGACGATGACGATGGCGATGATGGTGACGATGATGGTTGCTGTTGCCCACCCTCTCCCCTCCCCCCGCACGTGCACCGCGCCTGGCGCAAACAGCCCTGGCCCAACCGCGTGGCCGTTGACCCGCGGCTGCTCGCGCAGCAGGCGGCCGCGGTCGCCTACCACCTCACCCTGCTGCAGGCGCAGCAGACGCGCGGCGCCGGCGGGGGCACGGCGGCGGCGGCGGCGTCGGCGTCAGCGGCGACGTCGGGCGCCACTCAGGCCGCCCCTCCCACGACGCCGTCCGCTGCCGCCCTGCCCTACCCTCCCTGGGGCCACCCGTCGTCGGCGGTGGCCGCGGCGGCCACGGCGGGCGTCCCGAGCCTTCCCTGGGCCCAGAATCCGCAGCAGCAGCAGCAAGTGCTGGGTGAGTGAGAGTGAGTCCGGCGCTCAGGAATCGATTCGCTCGCTCGCTCGTTCGCGGGCGGTCGCTTCGTCGCTCTGCTTACGGCGGCGATGGTTTACCCTCGACGCCAAAAGTCGCACGGCGGCTCGTCCCTCCCGTGTCGAAGACTCGGTCGACCACAACACAGTGCGCTCCCTCGCTCAGTCGTTCACCCACCCGCTCACTTGTTACCCACCCACCCGCTCGCGAAAAGAATTGCACGTGCGGCGGTCACATGACATGCACACGTGGCGAATGGGTGGCGGTGGTGTCTTCCTGCTGTACGTGAGCAGCAGCAGCAGCAGCAGCAGCAGAACACGTGTATGTGTTGTTAAATCTCTGGAGTTGGTTGTCTAGATAAGGCTGAGAGCATCACACGTGTAATGTGGTGGTCACGTGACATGCACGCGTGGCGTGTGGATGGCGGTAGTGCCTTGCTGCTGATGTATGTTGAACTTCGTTCGCGCCATACGTAGCCCGCCGTGCTGATCGCAGTGGCGCCATTGCTTAGCTTGACACCGAAATTCCGTGTTTTTTCCTGAACCCCCAGAAGACATCGGTTTGTAGCAGCCACAGCTCTTTGTGTGCTGATATTTCCGCCGCGTCGTTTGTTGCCCGTGACGATCTGACGCCCGTGCCCCTGACTGGACATGTGTGAAAAAATGGGAGGTTTATAGCTCAACGGATTCCTCCAGGATAAATAAAGATTCTGATTAATTTCCAGCCTGCGCCCTACGCATTATCCCTTTCTAGACGGCGTTTTTTGTCAACGCGTGGCGGGGATGAGAGCGACGAACCCGGTGGCCCGAGTTCGATTCCCGCTCACGGCCAACACCGGCGACGATTATCTGAACCCGTCCTGGTCCTGGGCCTCCCCTAGGTCGACTCAGCCTCAAATGAGTACCTGGTGCGGTGTGTAAATATCGCCACTGGGGAGAGAAAGGTCGGTCGGGCGTGGTGCTGGCCACCCACCGTCTCGTGTACCGTGCCGGCCTTCATAGGTGCTCGCTAACAGCACTTGCCCCTACAGTCTGTTAAGGCTACACGGGGGATCTTTGTCTTTGGGGAGCAGTGACGCAGCAGTTAGCGCAACGCCTGGCGGGGAAGAGCGATGGACTTGAGTTCCATCTCAGGGCGTCGATACCGCCCCGGCGAACCTTCAAAGTTGGCGTTTGACAAAGCAGACGGTCGTACTCAAATAGGAGCATTCGTAAGCGCAAGGTTTGCAATTTAAATCCAACCGGTCGCCAATGTGCCGAGGTGAGATATGTGGCAAAGTCGGTCTGAACTAAATCTGCGAAACAGATAAGCGGAGTGTGTTGCGTGTGCGTGAGTACGTGTGGATTTCTGTGTATTTGGGGCTGAGTGTCTGTGTGTGTGCGGTAGTGCAGCAGGTTAGTGCTATGCTGCGCTACGAACCTGGCCACCCGGGTTCGATTCCCGCTCACGGCAAACACCGGTGACGATTATCTGAACCGGTCCTGGGCCTCCCCTAGGTCGACTCGGCCTAAAATGAGTACCTAGTGCGGTGTGTAGTAAACATCGCCACTGGGGAGACAAAGGCGGCCGGGTGTGGTGCTGGCCACCCACTCCCTCGTGTGCCACTGTGCTGGCCTTCATAGGTGCTCGCTAACGCACTTGCCCCTACGGCCTGTTGAAGGCTACGCGGGGGATGTTTGTCATTGCAAGTCATCATTTACTTGACCGCGATGTCATATTTATTCTAGGATTTACTATTTTTCCCAGGTCACGTGCCTTCTCAAACAAATTCGCTTTTAATTAAGACCCCGACGGACGCATCCGATCGCCCTTGATGGACGATTCCCAATTCATTCATTATTCACGACTGGAAAGCCCCCCGCGGCACTGCCCCAGAAAGATCCCCGCGCCACGCCGCGTGAACGTCGCCAGCTTCGAGCGTGCGTTTCATTCCCTCCTTCCACCCCCCACGTAATTTACCGCACGGCACGGACGGCATGACGGTGAGCGGCGGACGCTGCCCCGGCGGGGTCGGTGGGCAGCTCGGCGCGTGCCGCGTGAAGGAGCGCGCCGGGGATTGGCTAACGAGGGCACGTGCGGCCGAGCGGCGAGGGTTGGCGGGTCGAGGAAGTGTCGCACACCCTGGCTCATCGCAGAGGTCGCAAACGGGTTTTGATTCTTTACCCGTACCCGGCCGCACCAGGGTCGCAAACGGGTTTTGATTCAGTTTAACACGCGGCAGGCTTTCGCGACCAATATTATTCATAATCAACGTTTTAGGGTTTAGATCGCGTTATTTATAAATGTGTCGTAACCCTCCACCACCCGACACGGCCAATCAGTAAAAAAGTGTCACGTTGACAAAAGACAAATAGTTCACTGCTTTAGCCCACCGGTGTGTTGATGCGCGAAACCACAACATTTACAATGTTTGAGTAGTACGACGTTTCGCTGGTAATTGCATCCAGCATCATCGGGCAATTCGCCAGAATGGTGAGGCTCTACTCTGTCTCCCGTTCTTATATAGAGCAGCAGCAGCAGCAGGGTGACGTCATCATTGATTCCTTACCCATATCCGTACCCGGCCGCACCAGGGTCGCAAACGGGTACCCGTACTCGGCCGTACCCGTACCCGTACCCTACCCGTACCCAGCCGGGTACGGGTAGGGTACGGGTATCGGGTACCTGATTGCGACCTCTGGGATGAAGCCATGTTGCAGGCGCGGGTGGGTTGATTCTAGGAACTTGAATTGTGAGAAGAGACAAGACGTTGGGAAATGAGTGACAAACGGTGACTCACCAGTGACTCACGGCCTACCCGTACCCGGCCGCACCAGGGTCGCAAACGGGTGCCGGGTACGGGTAGCCGGGTATCGGGTAGAGTACGGGTATCGAGTACCCGGTTGCGACCTCTGGCTCGTCGTCAGAATGCGGGGCGGCAAACGGGGGGATAGAGCTGTCGTGTGTCCCGCCCCCCCCCCCCGTGCAAGCGTAGGGGTCGTCTCGGGGTGACTTGGTTTCCTCCCCAGCGTGCGTGCAAGCTGCTCGTCGTTCGGCTGACAACATCTTCGTATGTTGGGGACCGCCAGAGCTCGGGGCAGTCGTTGGCTGCCTTCTCGCGAGCGAATATCGTGCGGTGGCGGCTGACATGATTTATTTGAGTATTGAATGTCCTCTCTGGCAATGGCACGAGTGAGAATTGTTGCAGGGCTGCAACCTTTTAATATTTTTTTTATTTGACTCACTCTGTCTGTTGTATCCTCAAATCTTGCAACTCAATTTTGACCCACTTCCCAATGTGGTATCGACTGCAAACTTGGTATACTTATGTCATACTGATGACAATACTATATTCTATCATAAAAAAATAACAAAAATATATATTTCTAGACATTATTTTTTACATGTCATTCGGTCCTTTCAGACGCTGTCTCCTCGACAGACCTGTTCTTCGCCTGAAGACGGCTGCTTGCGTTGTGGCCGAAACGTCGTGAGAATTGTATTTCATTATGTTTTATTTTTATTATTTTATTATTTCCCTTCTACGTGACTTTACCGAAAGAACCAAGAAGATGGATCTGATACTCTTTGACTCTGGGGAGTGCTGATTGTTGTTGGCCGCTTGGCGTTGTTTGGGCCTAGTGCTAGCAGCCCCCCCCCCCCCCCCGTGCGTCTTATTCTTGTCTTCCTCTTACTCCCTCTTTTGAACTACGGCCGGCGCTTGAGTCGGTTTAGGAAGTGAAAAGTTTGTACATTTTAAGCGCTTAAATTAACTGCAGGGGTCCCGCCTAGCGGGCAATATTGGTGTGCACCGGGGTTTCCATTTGTGGGAGCCGCGGGGGGGGGGGGGGCAGGGGGGGGTGATGGTGGTGACGGGGGGGGGCAGGGGGGGGGTGATGGTGGTGACGGGGGGGGGGGGCAGGGGGGGGTGGTGATGGTGGTGACGGGGGGGGGGCAGGGGGGGGGGTGATGGTGGTGACGGGGGGGGGGGGGGGGCAGGGGGGGGTGGTGATGGTGGTGACGGGGGGGGGGGGGCAGGGGGGGGGGGTGATGGTGGTGACGGGGGGGGGGGGGCAGGGGGGGGGGTGATGGTGGTGACGGGGGGGGGGGGGCAGGGGGGGGTTGTGATGGTGGTGACGGGGGGGGGGGCAGGGGGGGGTGGTGATGGTGGTGACGGGGGGGGGGGCAGGGGAGGGGGGGTGATGGTGGTGACGGGGGGGGGGGGCAGGGGGGGGTGGTGATGGTGGTGACGGGGGGGGGGGGCAGGGGGGGGGGTGATGGTGGTGACGGGGGGGGGGGGGGCAGGGGGGGGGGGTGATGGTGGTGACGGGGGGGGTGGTGATGGTGGTGACGGGGGGAGGATGGGGTCATCGTCGTTATCTGCTTTCTTCGCCGTCGTCGCGTGCCGGCTGCCGATTTGTAATTTTCGAGGGCTCCTTATCGCCCTCCCGCTCGTTCTGCGAGAGCAGCGCAAATTTGTTTTTTTGGGGGGCCGGCGGTGGCGGGGGGGGGTGTGTAAAGTGTTTGTTTTAAATAAAAAATAAATAGAAAGGCAGCACGGCGATTGAATTAAACGCTCGCGCGCCGCGGTGCGCAGGGCTGGAATTCGTATTAATCCGTCGAATTAAAGAGCTCGGTGCTGTTTAAAATAAAAAAAACAACAACTGTGATTTACTATCAATTTGCTTTCACGGGCAGGCAGCCTCGCAGAGTCCGCATTTTTATTCATCGCCCCGATTACAATTTTTTTTGCCAGCGCGTCTTGAGCAAACCCAGAGGAGTAGCGATTTGATTTGAATTTTCTGTATTTATTATAAAAAAAAAAATCTATTTTAAACGCGTCGTTGAGGTCAGTTGCGCTGCAGGCAGGCGGGCGGGCGAGTGGGGGGGGGGGGGGGGGCGAGCGAGCAGGGGGGTGAGCAGGCGGGCGAGCAGGCGGGGCGAGTGGGGGGGGGGTGAGCGAGGGGGGGGGGGCGAGGGGGGGGGGGAGCGAGCAGGCGGACGAGCGGGAGAGCGGGGGGGGCGAGAGCAGGGGGGGGCGGGAGAGCGGGGGGGGGGCGAGCGGGCGGGCGGGCGAGCGGGCGAGCGCGATCGAATCTTTGCCGCTCTTCCAAACAAACAATCGGAGCTCCTCCGCACAGGCCGGATGTCTCGGGGGAGGAGGTGGTGGCGGGAAGGGTGTACCCCCCCACACCCCCCACCACACCCCCCCACACCCCCCCACCCCCCCCACACCCGCCGTGTAGCCTGTAACGGGCTGTTGGGGCGAGCGCCGTTTAGCGAGTGGCAGCGCCTGTGAATGGCCGACGAGCTGGTGGTGTGGCCGACGAGCTGGTGGTGTGGCCAGCACCACGCCCGGCCGCCTTTGTCTCCCCCAGCGTGCGATGTTTACACGCGGCACCAGGTGTACTCAGTTGAGGCTGAGTCGTCGAGCTTTTGTTGCTGGAAGGTCGCCGGTTCGATTCCATTTCCCGGCACGGCAGATGAACCAAAGGTGGAGGCTGTAAGTTTATAAACCCCCCCCCCACCACTGCCCCCCACAAATGATACCCACTGCTGCGTCTGTCCACACAGCGGTGTGTAAGCGGCGGGCAGGCCCAGCGTTGGTCACGTGGGCTGCTCGCACGAAAACTAAACTATTTAAATTTTTGACGACGATGATGATGATGACGATGATGACGACGACGACGATGACGACGATGATGACGATGATGATGACGATGATGATGATGACGATGATGACGACGACGATGATGATGACGACGACGATGATGACGATGATGACGATGATGATGATGACGATGATGATGACGATGATGATGATGACGATGATGATGACGACGACGATGACGACGATGATGATGATGACGATGATGATGACGACGACGATGATGACAATGATGATGATGATGATAACGATGATGACGACGATGATGATGACGACGACGATGACGACGATGATGATGACGACGACGATGATGACGATGATGATGATGATGACGACGATGACGATGATGATGACGATGACGACGATGATGACGACGACGACGATGATGACGATGATGATGATGACGACGACGATGACGATGATGATGACGATGACGACGATGATGACGACGACGACGCCGGCTCGTGACCGACGGCTTTCCGTCGGCCGTCGCCGCGCCGTCAACACGTGGGGACAACTTCAATTTGGCCACGCTGATTTGCGTTTCCCACCCCCCCGCCCGCCTCCGCCCGGGGAGAGATGGAGCGTGGCTCTTGAATAATAAATTATTTCGATTAAACTTAACGAGCTCTTCCGGTTTGATTGGAACGCCGTGGGCCAGCGGCGAGGTGCCAAGCTCACCGCGCGGAGGTCACCGGCTCTATTCAGTTGGGGGGGGGTGGGGAGGGGCCCCCCACTTTACCACCCCCCCTCCCTCACCCGTCTCGCCACTCGTCCACCCGGCCGTGTAAATAGGCACGATGGCGCGCGGGTGGGCGGTCGGTCGGTCGATCGATCGATCGGCCCGGTTTGCGTTGTGGTGGGGTCAGTCCCCTCGCTACATGAACGTACAAATTCCTCTTCTTCAAATTCCTTCTAGAGCTCCTCTCGCTACACCCTTGGGTTGGACCCACCCACCCCCCTCCCCCCCCCCGCCCACCGCTCTCTCGGACTTAAAAAAATTCTTAACTCTGGCATCTCTCACACTTCAGTAAAAAAAACATTTTCTTGCTGTGGTTGTCACACCTGATGACGATTGCCTGCGTTGCAATCGAAATGTCGTGATTTAATTTTTTTTTTATTTTGAATTTTTTCACCTACGTGACTTTACCGAAAGAACCAAAGAGTATGGATTCCTACAGTCACGAAAGCTTCAAATCAAGATCAGCACCCTCTCTGTGGAGAGGGACCCTCTGTAGCTCCCGCTAGCGGAGGTCTCTTACGCCAGCAGTGTGTGAGCGAGCTGTTAGCAGGGCTGTTGTGACCTCTATCCTAAATCTGTACGTTGGGGAGATGGTAGCTACCTCGCCTGGTACACAGGAGGTCGTGGGTTCGATCCCGACGCTGACGCCTGCTGTATAATTGGAGTCTGCGTGTCTCTCTCTCTCATCATCATCACGGTGGCTAGGAGATGTTAACTCCCTCACCTGGTATGCAGGAGGTCGTGGGTTTGATCCCGACCCTGACGCCTGCTGTATATTTGGAGTTTGCGTGTCTCTCTCTCTCATCATCACGGTGGCTAGGAGATGTTAACTACCTCGCCTGGTATGCAGGAGGTCGTGGGTTCGATCCCGACCCTGACGCTTGCTGCTGTATATTTTTGCGTGTCTCTCTCCCCGTGGTCGCGTGGATTTTATCTCCGGCTCCTCTGGCGTTTCCTCCACATTTCGAATCAACGTCACCCGTTTAGAGTATTTGGCTGCTGTAAATGTCATTTTTGTTGATCTATCATTAGTGATCGCCACGCTCGCTTCTGAAAGAAAGCTGCTTCGTAGCTCAGTGCGCCTTACCTAGTACGATAAAAAAATAAAAAATAATTTGTGTTTTTTTTCACGAAGCGATTTGTCATTGTAACGTTCTGACCCCGTAACCCCCGCTGGGCATTTGTGAGAAAGAGCTTGATGGCTCACCGGGTTTCTCCTGCGGGATACATTAATATTGTCATTCTCAAGTCTGTCACACAGCGTGGGGGGTGGTGTTGTGGGGGGGGGGTGTGTCAGTGAGGGTGGGGCGGTGTGATGGGAGGGGTGCAGGGGATGAGATAGGCTGACGTTTATTTACTTCTAAGTCGAGAATTCTAATAGGAAAACATGATTCATGTCGTTTGTCCTAATTGGTTTTGGGATTCCTGCGAGGGTGGCAATTGTAATAAGAATAATAACGCTGCTGCTGTTGCTACTGATGCTGCTACTGCTGCTACTGCTGCTGCTGCTGTTGCTGCTGATGCTGCTGCTACTGCTGCTACTGTTGCTTCTGCTGCTGCTGATGCTGCTGCTGCTGTTGCTACTGCTGCTGATGCTGCTGCTACTGCTGCTACTGTTGCTTCTGCTGCTGCTGCTACTGCTGCTGCTGTAGTAATCTCGTCTCGTCAGGGCCCCCCTATGTTGGCTCTGAATTTTCGTCCCATTGGGGGCCCCCCAACCTTGACTCTGAATTTTTGTCCCGTTGGGGCCCCCCCTCTCCAAACGCCAATTTGTATCGCGCGCTGTTGTATCGTGCTCACGTTGCCCCCCCCCCCCCCCCCCGCCCCGCCGCTCCTTCCCAGGAAACTCTGGCGGATCGGTGACTCCAGATCTGGATCTTCATGATAAACAGGTTCGCCCGTGCACCTCTGCGGCTTCGTACTCCAAACAGCTTCCGCTTTTTAAATCCTTTATATTAAGTTCACTCGCTTGCTTGCTTGCGCGCTTACGACCGTGCAAATCTTTCGGTCGTTTTTTAACCCACTTCCCGTGATCCAATCGAGCTGACATTTTGCACACAGACTCGTTGTGCGTGACAGTTTCTTTTCGTGAAAATTCTTTTTAAATTTTTTTACACTTTTTAGGTAAAAAAAAATTATTATATTTAATTACCAATTGCTTAATGGTGGCAGGCAATCATCTGACCCATACGTGGCAGCCATCTCAAGCCAGAGGACGAGAGGACTCTAGCCGCCCGTTTCAAAGACCAATGTGGGCTGGGTTGTGGCCCATTGAACACGCATATAAAGGATTTATTGTGAAAAATTTTGTTTTTACGGGTTAATTTTTTTCCCACCGTCACAAACCGTGCCGTGCCAGGCCCTGACCAGGCCAGGCCCTTGCCCAGCCAGCCCGGCACGCGGTGACGCCTCTCGCTCGCCACGTAGCGACTGTCCTCACGCGCGCGGTGAACGTATCGTTCGCCCCACCCGTGACCCTGCTTGACCCCCCCGAGCCAGATTCAGACGTCATCGCGGTTTGGGTCGGCAACGGCAATTTAACCGGTGAGACAAAACCACCGGTACGGGCTCCCGATGCCGGGTGGCCACGTCGATGATCGCGCGACCGCGACAAACCGTCGATAAAAATAATGATCTCTCCATTCCTTCCCGCTCCCCCCCGCCGCCCGCTTTCACCCACACACCCACGCGCCGCCCGTGCCGCCGCCGGCACAGCTGAAGCTGACGGTAGCAGCAGGTGAATCTGGCGCTGGCTGCGGTGGCTCCGGGCGCCACCGGCAAGGAGCCCAGAAGCGCATGCAGCAAGCGGACTTCTCGCCGGGTGCCCGACGCCACCCGGTTCCTCGGTCCGGACGCTCAGCAGCACCAGCAGCAGCACCAGCAGCACGCGTACTTCCGCAGCCTCATGCCTGCCTCCACGCACAGCGCGCAGCAGCTGTTCCTGCAACAGCATCACCAGCAGCAGCAGCAGCAGCAGCTGGCGCGAGGGCACCAGCAGCAGCAGCAGCAGCAGCCGCAGCATGGAATCTTTCCCTCCGCGTTCTTCGGCTCGGAGGCCGTGCACGGCATGGCTCCCGCCGACGGCCTCAAGCTTCCGCCACTCGCGCCGCAGCTGTTCCAGCAGCAGCAGCAGCTGGAGCAGCACACGGCAGCCGAATTGCAGCAGCAGCAGCAGCAGCAGCAGCACAAGTCGTTGACGGCGCTGGGCCTGCTGCCGCTGGGCTCGGAGGCGGTCGGCCGCGTGTCGCTGGGCCGCGTGGCGCCGCCGGCCGCCTCGTCGGGGTGGCCCGAGCTGTACGGGGTCGGGGGGGGGCGCCGCCGTGGCCTCCCCACAGCCCCCGCAGCAGCAGCAGCAGCAGCAGCAGCAGCAGCAGCAGGCGGCGGGCGCGTCGCTGGGGCACGTCGGCATGGACGGTAGGCGTGGTGATGCACAACGCTCACCGCCGCGTGAGGATGAGCGCGCGGCAAGAGTTGCCGATGTCCCCGCGGCTTCCATTGACAAAAGTTTGCGTGCCGTCTCTCCCTCTCCCTCTCTCCCGTCTCTCGCGCACGCTCGCCCTGCCACACACACGCTCGCCGCACCACACACACACGTACACACGCACACACCACGCTCGCTCCCACCACACACACACGCTCGCCGAACCACACACACACACGCTCGCCACACCACACACACACGCTCGCCGAACCATACACTCACACGCTCGCCACACCACACACTCACACGCTCGCCACACCACACACATGCTCGCTACACACACGCTCGCCCTGCCACACACACGCACACACACGCTCGCCACACCACACACACACGCTCGCCGAACCATACACTCACACGCTCGCCACACCACACACTCACACGCTCGCCACACCACAATGCTCGCTACACACACGCTCGCCCTGCCACACACCGCACACACACTAGCTCACCGCACCACACACACACACGCTCGCCCCGCCACACACACGCAGAGATGACCCTGGCGGAACGACGTCAGCTGATGCAGCAGCAGCAGCAGCAGCAGCAGCTGCGGCTGCAGGAGCACCTGTCGATGGGCGGCGGTCACGCTCAGCGGTTGGCGGCCCTCGGCCAGGGGTCGCCCTTCACCGCCAACGGCCTCCCGGGGCCCCCCTCGCCGTACTCGCGCAAGTGCGTGGCCAAGACCCCCACTCATCCCACCCACCCACCCAACCCACCCACCCAACCCACCCACCCCACCCAACCCACCCACCCCACCCTCCCACCCAACCCACCCCACCCACCCCCACCCCCCCCACCCACCCACCCACCCCACCCATCCCACCCTCACCCACTCACCCACCCACCCCACCCCACCCAGCCTACCCCCACCCACCCCACCCACCCACCCACCCATCCTACCCCCACCCACCCCACCCACCCCCCACCCATCCTACCCCCACCACCCACCCACCCACCCACCCATCTACCACCACCCACCCCACCCACCCACCCCCCATCTACCCCCACCCCCCCCAACCACCCACCCACCCTACCCCCACCCACCCCCCACCCACCCACCCACCCACCCACCCTACCCCCACCCACACCCCACCAACCACCCACCCTACCCCCACCCACCCCCACCCACCCACCCACCCTACCCCCACCCACCCACCACCACCCACCCACCCTACCCCCACCCACCCCCCACCCACCCACCCACCCACCCTACCCCCACCCACCCACCCACCCACCCTACCCCCCACCCACCCACCCACCCTACCCGACCCACCCACCCACCCTAACCCCACCCACCCACCCTACCCCCACCCACCCACCCTACCCCCACCCACCCACCCACCCTACCCCCACCCACCCACCCTACCCCCACCCACCCACCCTACCCTACCCCCACCCCACCCACCCACCCATCCTACCCCCACCCACCCACCCACCCTACCCCCACCCACCCACCTACCCCCACCCACCCCACCCACACCCACATCCCACCCACCCCACCCACTCACCCACCCACCCCACCCCCACCCCACCCACTCACCCACCCCACCCCACTCACCCACCCACCCCACCCCACCCACCCACCCCACTCACCCTACCCACCCCACCCACCCCCCCCCACCACCACCCACCCACCCTACCCCCCACCACCACCTCCTGAACGTCCGACCTGATGCGTGTCTGGGGGGGGCGTCGGGTGAAAGTGGTGGGCGCTCCGAGGCCTGCGGATCAGAGGGTCGCCGCTTGCGTTCGCCGCCTCCCCGGCGTGGAAGTAGAAACGGTGGGGGGGGGTGGGGGGGAGACGGATTGCGTTGAACCCACACCCCAACACCCCCACCACCTCTTTGCGCCCCGAGACTTATCGGCGGGTCGCTCTGACGGCAGGGGCAGCTCCCCCCGCGCCGCCTCTCGGGACGCGCACGTGCGTCGAGCTGCTTTGTGACGCCGTCCACGCGCCCAGCAGCCGCGCCCGCCCGCCCCAAGGCGACTGGCCGACGCGGAAGGGGAAGGCCGAGGCCGACCGCGAAGGCCTTGCGCCGGGCGCGCCACCGGACCCTGACCCTCTGCCCTGTGCCGCCCCCCCCCCCCCAGCTTCTCCGGGCTGCCCCTGTCCGCCGCTCAGCGGCTGCCCAAGCTGGGCGAGATGCGCGCGGAGCCCTCGCTGGTGCCGCAGTCGCGCCTGCTGCAGTACAAGCAGGCGTGCGCGGCGCAGCGCGCCGTCTCGCCGCACCCCTTCGGCAACTCGGCCGCCGCCGGCGCCGGCGCCGCCGACGACGCCGCGGCCCAGCCGGGCCGAACGAACTTCCCCGGGCGCGGCCCCGACGCCCGGAGCAGCGCCGAGTACGCGCCGTCGCCCTTCTACGCGCTGCCCTCGAGGCCGACGCTGGCGCACTTTGCGCCGGGCGTGTACCCTCACGGCGCCGGCGGAGGTGGAGTGCCGAACCTGCCCCCGGCCGGTTTCGGCGGCCTGCACCATCACCACCAGCAGCAGCAGCAGCAGCCGTCGCCGCCGTCGCCGGCGATGGTGGGCGCGAGCGACGCCGACCTGGAACGGCCCGGGGGCCCGGCGGCGCAGATCTACAACGGGTTCTCGCACGGGCTGCTGCTGGGAGCGGCGCTCAGCCCCAGGAAGGAGGGCGGTGGTGCAGGCGCCGGCGGTGGCGGCGCCGATCCGATGGCCGGCGCCGCGACCGCCCAGTCGTCGCCGTCCTCCGTCGTTCAGTCGTACGCCGCCGCCGGCGTGAACGGGCGCGCGGCGGTGCCGTCGCCCGGCGGGGAGTTTGACGGCTCGGGTTGGCCTCCCTCGGCTATGACGAGCGCCCAGCACCACCACCAGCAGCACCATCACCAGCACCATTACCAGCAGCAGCAGCAACAGCAGCAGCAGCAGCAGCAGCAGCGCTACGGCTTGCGCAGCGCCAGCGGCGATGCCGTTCACTTCCCCAGCCACTACGGCCCTCCGGCCTCCGTGCTGTGTCTGCCGTCGGGCGCCGAAACGTCGGACCCCCTGCTCAGGCCTGGGCCGTCCCAGAAGCCGGGGCTCAGTGTGGAGATGGAGCAGCACCAGCAGCAGCAGCACCAGCAGCAGCAGCAGCAGCAGCTTCACCAGCACCATCAGCTTCTGCTTCCGCACCACCTCCACCCGCTCTCAACGTCCACGCACCCCGATCACGTGAGTGCCTTGTAGCCCATCGGATTCCTCCCGGTACGGACAAACACTCGGATTCAGAAGCCTAGGGGGGGGGTGGGGTGGCGACGCGTCCCAGTGGCGAGCGGCGTTGGGCCGCACGCAGCAGAGGCTCGCGCTTTGAATCCGATGGGGCACCACCCTTTGTCACCGCTGCTGTGCGTGCCAGGCGCACGGTTGTATTACGTTCAGTACGAAAGAAGTTCAGCGTACCGTACACACGTGCGTGCGTGCGTGCAGCGGACGTACCGCCGGTGAGCTACGGTTGGCTCATGTACGGTGCGAAATAATTTTTTCTTGTCAAGGCGCTCTTCTCCTCCCACCCAGCTTCAAATACGCTGCCAAGCTGAGCAGTCTTCTTGGTTCTTTCGGTAAAGTCACGTAGAATGGAAACAATAAAAATAATAAAATTAAACATAATAAAATAATTCTCACGACGTTTATTATGTTTTATTTTATTATTTTTATTGTTTCCATTCTACGTGACTTTACCGAATAAACCAAGAAGATGAATCCCTGCAGTCACGAAAGCTTTAAATCGAAATTTAAGCTTAGCAGTGTTGATTGGAGCGCTGTCTTTCAGACAGCTCTGTTCTTCACCTGAGGACTGCTGCTTGTGTTGTGGCCGAAACGTCGTGAGAATTTGATTTTATTATGTTGTATTTTTATTATTGTATTATTTCCCTTCTACGTGACTTTACGGAAAGAATCAAGAAGGTGTGAAAGAAGTTTAGGCGCTCGCACGCACGCGCCGGACGCGAAGAGAAACCCCCTTCCCCCCCCCCCGTGGCGTCGTTCGAAATGGTGTGTGTGTGTGTCCGGGGGATGGAAACCTGAGCAATGCACCTCTCCGAACGATTCTAGATTTGAAGCTTTCGTGACTGCAAGGATTCATATTCTTAGGTTTTTTCGGTAAAGTCACGTAGGTAAAAAATGTAAATTAATAAAAGTAAAATAAAATAAAAATCACGACGTTTGTTATGCAGTCTATTCTTAGTCTTAAGCCTCACCTTACCATATTAATAACAAGTGTGCCGTACTTGGCCCTTCCCCTCTCCAACCATTATATATACGGAGTGGTAGCTCTTGTAATCTCTCATTTACTTGATACAGCTGTCGTGGCTGTGACGGTTCCACCTGAAGACAGAAGCTTGTGTTGCCTCCGAAACGTCGTGATTTTATTTTACTTTTATTAATTTTAATTTTTTACCTACATGACTTTACCGAAAAAACCTAAGAATGTCTCCGAACGATGTTGGCGTACATCCCTGAGCGCACAAGTATCGTCGCCATGATTACCGTCGTTGCTGCTGTTGTTCCGTGATGGTCGGCGTCATCGCGCGTGGCGGCCGTTTGTCGTCTGGGAGTCGCCGATGTTGCCGGCACGGCGCTGATTGGCCAGCGATTAGTTTCGTTTGTTAATTATTCTCGGAACGCCGGGACCACCAATCCCCCCCCCACCCCGCCCCGGTCGTGTGACCGACGGGCAGGCAAACCAAGAGAACGTCGCTCTTCAAACCCCACGTGTACCCTCCCCTTGGCGCCAGTAGGCCTTCATCCAGCAGTAGATTCACATTATGTTTGGCGACTGTTTTGCACGCGGGTCCTGACAAGCGTTTTTTGGGTATTTTTTTCTTGCGGCATGTGACGGGGAGGGCGCGGGGGGGAGGGGCGGGGGGGGGTAGTGCAATGATTCCTACGTTGATTCCATATTAGTGCTTTGCACAGTGACGCTGGCACGCTAAAGACTAAAATATTGTTTTCGTGGTGTAAGGCCCCGCTGAGCTACGTAGCTCTTTTTCAGCAGCGACCACCCTGTCCATCGCACCTCTGATCGCTATGACGACGACGACGACAACGACGACGACGTTTATGTTCTGTAATCCGCGCGTTCCTCTCTCCGTCTCGCTACTAAGTGTTTTTTCCTTTCCAACCTCACCGCCGCCGCCGCGCCGATTTCAATTGGGAGCGAGCGCGTCGGGGCGGCGGCGGTGGTGGTGGGTGGGGGTCTTTTTCATTTGCATGGCGCTCGAACGGCTACGCCGGAGCCTCCAACGCACGTCCCTCGACGGCAGATTCCAATTGCTGCACCGGTGACCTTGCCCGCCCCCCTCCACCCAGAGACGAAGAAGGGGGGGGGGCAGGGGGGGGGGGGGACCCTGGCAGCGCCGCACGGATAGATGGGGTCACGGCCCCCTCTGTTCCCGGGGCGTGCACGCACGCAGCAGAATGTGAATAGCGGTGGGCTGGACGATGGGCGGGGGAGCCGACGCGTGTTCGGTGGTTCTGGGGGGTCTCGTTTCGGCGAAGGCCGTTTGGCCGCCGTGCGGGTACAAGGGTCTCGGCGTCAATCTGTGGGTCTCCACGTGAGTCCGTAGGTCAATGTGCGAGTCTGTGGGTTTATCTTCTTGGTTCTTTCGGTAAAGTCAGGTAGAAGGGAAATAATAAAATTATAAAAATAACATTATTCTCACGACGTTTCATTCAGACGCTGTCTTTCCGACAGACCTGTTCTTCACCTGAGGACGGCTGCTTGCGTTGTGGCCGAAACGTCGTGAGAATTGTATTTTATTATGTTTTATTTTTTCTATTTTATTATTTCCCTTTTAACGAAAGAACCAAGAAGATGAATCCCTGCAGTCACGAAAGCTTTAAATCGAAATCTGTGGGTTTATGTTGAGTGTGTGGGTCTCTCTGCGAGTATGTGGGTTTCTGGGCGAGACTTTGGGTTTTACTTTGGATCTCTGGGTTCCTCTGTGTTTGAAGCTATGGGTCTGTGTGAGCCTATGTGTCTCTCTGTGTGTGAATCTATGGGTCTTTGTGTTAATCTGTGGGTCTCTATGTGAATCTATGGGTCTCTGTGTGAATCTATGGGTCTCTGTGTGAGCCTATGGGTCTCTCTGTGTGTGAATCTATGGGTCTTTGTGTGAATCTGTGGGTCTCTATGTGAATCTATGGGTCTCTGTGTGAATCTATGGGTCTCTGTGTGAATCTATGGGTCTCTGTGTGCGAGTTTGTGTGGTGGCCCCGAGGGTTTGAGAGGCGAGCTGGCGCTGTAGAGCACCCGGATGCAATCCGGGTTCTCAAACCAAATCACCGACGACTCTGCATCGAGACACCGAGACTCGGAGAGACCCGTAGACTCACATGGAGACCCATAGACTCACACAGAGACCCATAGACTCACGCAGAGACCCATAGACTCGCGCAGAGACCCATAGACTCACACAGAGACCCGTAAACTCACATGGAGACCCGTAGACTCACACAGAGATCCATAGACTCACACAGAGACCCGTAGACTCACGCAGAGACCCATAGACTCACACAGAGACCCGTAGACTCGCACAGAGACCCATAGACTCACACAGAGACCCATAGACTCACGTAGAGACCCGTAGACTCACATTACGGCCCGCAGACTCGCAGAGGTATCCGTCGACTCGCACACAGGGTGAGAGGGTGGGAGGGAGCAGCGCGAGCGGGGAGGAGAGGGCCGCATGTTTTGGACCCGTCCCGCGCTCTCTCTCTCTCTCTGAGTAATTGAAATGACATTTGTGGAAGAGTTTGGGTCGACAGTGACGGCGCTGCCATTTGCTATTCAATTGCCTTGCGCGCGCGTGTTTGTGCGTGTGTGTGTTTGTGTGTGTGTGTGTTTGTGCGTGTGTGTGTTTGTGCGTGTGTGCGTGTGTGCGTGTGTTTGTGTGTGTGTGTGTTTGTGCGTGTGTGTGTGTGTGAGCGTGTGTGTGTTTGTGCGTGTGTGTGTTTGTGTGTGTTTGTGCGTGCGTGTGTTTGTGCGTGTGTTTGTGTGTGTGTGTGTTTGTGCGTGTGTGTGTTTGTGCGTGTGTGTGTTTGTGCGTGTGTTTGTGTGTGTGTGTTTGTGCGTGTGTTTGTGCATGTGTGTGTGCTTACGAGCATGTATTTGTGCGTGTGTGTCTTTGTGTGTTTGTGTGTGTTTGTGCGTGTGTGTGTTTGTCCGTGTGTGTGTTTGTGTGTGTGTGTGTGTGTTTGTGCGTGTGTCTGTTTGTGTGTGTGTGTTTGTGTGTGTGTGTTTGTGCGTGTGTGTGTTTGTGCGTGTTTGTGTGTGTTTGTGCGTGTGTGCATGCGAGCGTGTGTGTGTGTGTTTGTGCGTGTGTGCGTGTGTTTGTGCGCGCATGTGTTTGTGCGTGTATTTGTGTGTGTGTTTGTGCGTGTTTTTGTGTGCGTGTGTGTGTTTGTGTGTGTGTGTGTGTGTTTGTGCGTGTTTGTGTGTGTGTGTTTGTGCGTGTGTGTGTTTTGTGTGTGTGTGCGTGTGCGCGTGTTTGTGTGTGTGCGTGTGTTTGTGTGTGTGTGTTTGTGTGTGCGAGCGTGTATGCGCGTGTTCATGTGTGTGCGTGTTCGTGTGTGTTGCGTGCGAGTATCTTGACCGATGCGGGCAGAATTTAATGTGCTCTCGTGCTTGCCAGTCGCCGTGGCCCATCTATCTTTTGTCTTTCTTCTCTTCTCCGTCCACCGGCACAAGCGAGACCCGCGCCGGGCCCCACCGCCCTTGCCGCGCCGCTGACTTAGCGAGCGCGGTGAACGAGCGGGGTCGCGTGACGATGACCCGGCGACGCCGCGGGGGACCGGCTGGCGTCGCTCGCGCCGTGATCCAGCGCGTCGGTAGCCTCCCATCCGCTCCCCCCCCCCTCGCCTCCGGTCCTGTGGGGTCCTGTAGACTCGCGTAGAGACCCGCGCGATGCGACCGTGGACATGCGGTGGCAGCACGTAGGTGCCGCCGCGTGTCAAGGTGCTGCGCAGGTAGTGGGGGGTGCTGTGTGTGTCGTCGTCGTCGTTGTTGTTCATACACTAATCAAACGTCGCTCTCGCCACTGACCCCTGTGGCTCCCTCCCTCCCTCCCTCCCCCTTCCCTCCCACCCCCCCCTCCACCCACCCCTCTTCCCTCCTCTCGCTCCGGCGCTTCGCGGCGCCGTCGCCTCCCGGCTGCCGTGCGATTCCGCTCCGATTCCGTTCTGCTTCTGCCGCGGCGTCTCCGCTCGGGGCGGCGGTGGCGGCGGTGCCTGGTGTGCTACCCCCCGCCCCCCACACCACCCGCCCCCCCACCCCCCCCCCCCGCCCTCCCACCCCCCCCACCTCCCCACTCCCCGGGATGGAGAGCGTGAGAGTAATCAATCGCGAGCGCCAAGCGAGGGGGAGGGAGGAGGGAGGCGAGAGGGGCGGCCCGCCGACTCGCGCAGAGCCAAGTCAGAAGCGGGAGGCGTCGCGTTTAACCCCTCCCTGGCCGGGGCGACCCTCGTCACCTGCTGTGTGATTCTCTGGATTGCTGCGTGGGTCTGTGGGTCTCTGCGTGAGTCTGTGGGTCTCTGTGTGAATCTCTGGATTGCTGCGTGAGTCTGTGGGCCTCTGTGTGAGTATGTGGGTCTCTGCGTGAGTCTGTGGGTCTCTGCGTGAGTCTGTGGGTCTCTGTGTGAGTCTGTGGGCCTCTGTGTGAGTCTGTTGGCCTCTGTGCGTCTCTGTGTGGGTCTGTGGGTCTCTGTGTGAGTCTGTGGGTCTTTGTGTGAGTCTGTGGGTCTCTGTGTGAGTCTGTGGGTCTCTGTGTGAGTCTGTGGGTCTCTGTGTGAGGCTGTGGGTCTCTGCGTGAGTCTGTGGTTCTCTGTGTGAGTCTGTGGGTCTCTGTGTGAGTCTGTGGGTCTCTGTGTGAGTCTGTGGGTCTCTGTGTGAGTCTGTGGGTCTCTGTGTGAGTCTATGGGTCTCTGTGTGAGTCTATGGGTCTCTGTGTGAGTCTATGGGTCTCTGTGTGAGTCTATGGGTCTCTGCGTGAGTCTGGGGGCCTCTGCGTGAGTCTGTGAGTCTGCGTGAGTTTGTGGGCCTCTGCGTGAGTCTGTGGGTCTCTGCGTGAGTCTGGGGGTCTCTGTGTGAGTCTGTGGGTCTCTGTGTGAGTCTGTGGGTCTCTGCGTGAATCTCTGGATTGCTGCGTGGGTCTGTGGGTCTCTGCGTGAGTCTGTGGGTCTCCGTGGTGCGATGCCAAGGATCTCTGCACAAGTCTGTGCGGCATGAGCGGCCACCCCTCCGCGCTTCGGCAGTGCAAAAACAATGCCGGTGCCTCCCCGAAGGTTTTGCCCTCCCTTCCCCACCGGCCGTTGCCGGGCCGAGGCCTCCCGGCGGCACCGCCACCGCCGGGAGGAGAGAAGAGCTCACGACGAGAGAGATGGGGGTGGGGGGTGTGGGGGGTTAAAGGGGCTCGGAGCCACGGTTGCGATTGAAAATCCATACTTCATTTGTCGGAGAGCGGGCGCCGTGTCTATGAAACATTAATCACGCGTGCAACGCCACCGCCGCAGCTTCGGCGGGCGGCGTGCGCGCCGGCGGAGAATCGATTGGGCGGTTTTTGTGCCGGAGGGGAGCGGGAGGGGAAGGGAGGGCACGGGGAGGCGGGGGGGGGGCTGGATAGGGGAGGTCAGGATAGGGTAGGCGAAGGGAGGGCAGCGGAGGGCAAGGGGATGCAGAGGGGAAGGGAAGGGAGGGGACACGAGGGCAAGGGAAGGGTGGGTAGGGCAAGGGTGGGGAGGGCAAGGATGGGTAGGGCAAGGGTGGGGAGGGCAGGGGAAAGTCGTGAAGGGGATGGCAGTAGAGGGCGGTAGAGGGGAGCAATGGGGAGGGGAGTCAAGGGGGTGGCTGGCAGAGGATTGCGAGAGAGGGGACGGCAGTGGAATGGAATGGAGGGCAGAGAACAGGGGGGCGAGGGCAGGCGAGTGGGGGGCAGGTCAGGGGAGTGGGGGGGGGGGTTGAGGAGGGGAGGGGAGCGGGGGGTGGGCGATCGACGTAGTAATCCAACCCCCGTGCGCGGTCTTAAAACAGCCGCCCTGCCATTAACCCTGCAACCCGCTAGACTGCGACGTCGAGCGATGATGGACGTGCGTGTCGGTCGCGCTTGGTGGCGCTTGGTGGCGCTTGGTGGCGCTTGGTGGCGCTGCGTGGCTCTTGGTGGCGCTTGGTGGCGCTTGGTGGCGCTTGGTGGCGCTTGGTCGCGCTGCGTGGCGCTTGGTGGCGCTTGGTGGCGCTTGGTGGCGCTTGGTGGCGCTTGGTGGCGCTGCGTGGCGCTGCGTGGCGCTTGCGACGGTCCCGTGTATTCAGAAGAAACGTCGCGTGTCAAGTCGCGCTTGTTTGTTCTGACCCCCGGCGAGGAAGTCAGAGGACCGGGATATGGGGGGGAGGGTGCTTGCAACGAGCAACGCTTTGGCGTTCGCCCAAAAAAAAAAAATCAATCGCTAAATGGAAATCGGAGCAAATCATCTCACGGCGGCGTGGCGACGAACGTGTTTTGACAACGCACAGCCCTGAGATGTGGCGACGGCGGGAGTGGTGGGGGACGGGGGAGAGGTGGGGCATTGGGGGGTGGAGGGGGGAGAAAGTGGGGGGTGGTGGTGCGGCGGTGGGGGGGAGAGGGGGGGGGTGGGAGGGAAGGATTTAATCCAGCAGTGGATTGCTCCATGCACAGTCTGTCTGAGTCAATGCGCTGAGCGGGGAGCAGCAGAGCAGAGCACTGTTGTACTGCACTTCTGTGGTCCCCACGTCTTGTGCTCCTCGCGTTCACAAAAACCAGCACGGCCCGGGGCTCGGTCTTCATCCAGCAGTGGATTGACAGACTCGCTGTTCACGCACCGCACCGCACTGCTGGTCACACTAACCCCGCTCTTTGATTCATTCGCTCGCTCGCTCGTTTGCTCGCTCACCGTTCTGCAAATCGCACCACTTGCACCGCCGCACTGCACGTCACCTCACTTATCTCTCTGCTCCTTCCCCGCTCGCTAACAGCACTTGCCCCAACAGTCTGTGAAGGCTATGCGACAGGGGATCTTTGTCTTTGTGGGTCTACTCTGTCGGCAGGCTCATCCCGGGTCGCAGGCCGGGCACCGGGTCGCCTTGTGCCACACGGGGACAACTTCCACTTGGGTGGGGGGTGGGAGGTGTGTGGGGGGGGTGTGGGGGGGGTGTGGAGGGGGTGTGTGGGGGGGGTGTAGGGGGGTTGTGGGGGGGGTCTGGGTGGGGTGCTGCCCTCCGAGCGTTTGAGGTGCGGCGATGTGTCGGGCCGTTGAGGCTCGCCGATGCATTCAAGCGAGCGCCGTGTAAATGCGGTTTTATTATCGATGACTAATATTGGGGTCGGTGACCACCTTCACCCCCTCCCACCCCACCCCACCCCCACCCCGGTAATATTTTATCGCCACCGCGCCCAGCTCACCACATCGAGTGTTCTCCTTCGCTCGCGACGTGCGAGCCCGCGGCTGCTGCCGGCAGTGTCGCCGTGACGCCGCCTGCCTCGGCAGACCGCGGCACTTCCCGGGGACGCGTCCGGCGAGAATTTAAACCCCCCCCACCACCACCACCACCTCCCCACCCCACCCCCCTGCTGGCGGTCACCTCTAATTAAACGTTAATTAGACGCCACGCTCGGCTCCTCCGCCAAAGCTTCCCAACGCATGCCAATGAGCGGTGGTGGTGGTGGTGGGGGGGGCGGTGGGAGGGAGGGATGGAAGGTGACGGGAAGGTTTTTCTTGCCGCTTATGCAGCGAATGAGCGTCTCACCTCATTTCTTTGTTTCTCGCTCCCTGACTGTTTTGGTGATTATAATTGGCTAAGTGTGATGGATGAAGGGGTGTGTGTGTGTGTGTGTATATAATGATGGCGGGGAACGGTCGTGCAGCGATTAGCGCTGCGCTGCGAACCCGGCGACCCGCTTTTAAATTCCCGCTCACGGCTCGGACGAGTACCCGGTGCGACGTGTGAACATCGCCGCTGGGGAGACAAAGGCGGCCGCGGAGAGCCCGCCAACCCCACCCCGCTCAGTTTAGCACGTAGTCGTAGTCGGCTTTCGCGACCAATGTCATCGACAATACGAGTTTTTGTTGGGGTAGATCGCGTAAATATGAATGTGTCGTTATACCCGCCGCCACCCGACACAGCCAATGGGTGAGCAAAAATGACCGCGTCAAGTGATAGATACATACATCACCTTGGTGCAGTAATTTTCTTGATGCAGTCAATTTAGCTGTGACGGTCCCACCTGATGACGGAGACTTGTGTTGCCTCCGAAACGTCGTGATTTTTATTTTATTTTTATTTTACTTTTATTAATTTCGATTTTTTTACCTACGTGACTTTACCGGAAAAAACCTAAGAATATGAATAATTGCAGTCACGAAAGCTTCAAATCTAGAATCGGTGAGGGGTTTGTCACGTAGACAGAACGCGGCAACTCGCCACTAGCACAGCACACACCAGTCGCGTGCTGGAGACCAGGTCCACGACATTTTTAAATCCTTTATATTAAGTTCGCATGCTTGCTTGCTTGCTTGCGTGCTTGCTTGCTTGCTTACGACCGTGCAAATCTTTCGGTCGTTTTTTAACCCACTTCCCGTGATCCAATCGAGCTGACATTTTCCACACAGACTCGTTGTGCCAGACAATTAATGTTCGTGAAAACTAATTCCCAAAATTGTACACTTTTTAGGCAACATTTTTTTATTTTACATATATTCAAATAGAACGCATTCATGGCTTTGGCTGAACGTCACAGTATAAGAGCCCAGAGCGTAACCCCTCCACAGGCCGTGGCGGAGTAGCGCAGTTGGTAGCGCCCTCGCTTCCCATGCCAAAGGTCGCGGGATCGATCCCCGCGTCCTCCACAGGCGAATATATTTTTAAATCCTTTATATTAAGTTCGCTGCCACGCATATGAAGGATTTATAGTGAAAAACTTTGTTTTTACGGGTTATACTTTTTAGCACCGGTGCCAGCCTCCGTAGGCGCTGCTCCGCCAACGATCCGTCGAGGCGATCGGGGAGTGGGTGCCGGGGGATCTTTGTCTCGGCGCTAGAAACCCACTCGGCCATGCAGCTCACGCGGCGAACGCGCAAACCACGCGGCGCTCCGTGCGGTCGCGCGCCGCTTCGTCTTGAGCCGCGTTAGCGGGAACGCACGCGGGCGGACGCTGCGGCCTACGCCACCCACGCTGCCCACGCTGCCCACATCGCAGCCTCACTAATTATATGTGGCCCACGGGGGGGGGGGGGGGGTGGGGGGCGGGGGGGACGGACACATGGGGCTCACGGTGGCTATGAGATGTGGAGTCTGCGTGTCTCTCTCTCTCTCTCATCATCATCACGGTGGCTAGGAGATGTTAACTACCTCGCCTGGTATACAGGAGATCGTGGGTTCGATCCCGACCCTGACGCCTGCTGCTGTATATTTGGAGTTTGCGTGTCTCTCTCTCTCATCATCACGGTAGCTAGGAGATGTTAACTACCTCGTCTGGTATACAGGAGGTCGTGGGTTCGATCCCGACCCTGACGCCTGCTGCTGTATATTTGGAGTTTGCGTGTCTCTCTCTCTCTCATCATCATCACGGTGGCTAGGAGATGTTAACTACCTCGTCTGGTGTACAGGAGGTCGTGGGTTCGATCCCGACCCTGACGCCTGCTGCTGTATATTTGGAGTTTGCGTGTCTCTCTCTCTCTCATCATCATGGTGGCTATGAGATGTTAACTACCTCGCCTCGTATACAGGCGATCGTGGGTTCGATCCCTACCCTGACGCCTGCTGTATATTTGGAGTTTGCGTGTCTCTCTCTCTCATCATCATCACGGTGGCTATGAGATGTTAACTACCTCGCCTCGTATACAGGAGGTTGTGGTAAACGTTTTTGGGTTATATCGCGTTATTTATAAATGTGTCGTAACCCTCCACCACCCGACACGGTCAATCGGCAAAAAAGTGTCACGTTGACAAAAGACAAATCGTTCACTGCTTTAGCCCACCGGTGTGTGGGTTGAAGCGTGAATCCACAACATTTACAATTTTTGAGTACGACGTTTCGCTGGTAATTACATCCAGCATCATCGAGCAATTCGCGATCTGACCCAAAAACGTTTATTATGAATAATATTGTTCGCGAAAGCCTACGTGTTAAAAGGAGGTTGTGGGTTCGATCCCAATCCTGGAGTTTGTGTCAGAGGTCGCAAACGGGTTTTGATTCCTTACCCGTACCCGTATCCTGCCGCACCAGGGTCGCAAATGGGTACCCGTACCCGTACCCAGCCATACCCGTACCCTACCCGGCCGGGTACGGGTAGGGTACGGGTATCGGGTACCCGATTGCGACCTCTGAGATGAAGCCATGTTGCAGGCGCGGGTGGGTTGATTCTAGGAACTTGAATTGTGAGAAGAGAAGTGACAAACAGTTACTCACCAGTGATTCACGGTCTACCCGTACCCGGCCGCACCAGGGACGCAAACGGCTACCCGTACCCGGCCGTGTACGGATAGCCTGGTATCGGGTAGGGTACGGGTATCGGGTACCCGTTTGCGACCTCTGGTTTGCGTGTCTCTCCCCGTGGCCGCGTGGATTTGTGTCCGCGTCCTCCGGTTTCTCCCTCCGCGTTTCGAGTCGGCACGTCATGCCTGTCTCGTCCTTTGGCTGCGGTAAATGTCCACGCGACGGTGATAAGCTTGTGTTCTTTACCACGCGTCGTCATACTCATTGACATGCTAATTTTTTTTCTAACCCCTCCCTCTCTCCGCCCCCACCCCCTCTCTCTATTTAAGGCCTCGTCACAGAGACGTTCTCTCTCTGTGTGCCGATACGTGTTCTCTCTCTGTGTATCTTTGTGATATCTGTCTGCTTATATGTCTGTCTATAGTTTTCTGGTTAGATTTTTGTTGCTATTTCTTTTATACCTGATGACGATTGCTTGTGTTGCAATCGAAACGTCGTATGCTATTATTTAATTTATTATTTTATCTTTATACGTGACTTTACCGAAAGAACTAAAGAATAAGCTTCTTTGTTGAGCAATCGTTTGCGATGGGGCAGGTGGTCGCTTCAGAAAAATTAGCCACGTAGCAGCTGAGCGGGAGCCTGAGACCTGGTAAGAAAAAAAAAAAAAACATTGTAATTGTTTAGTTTTATTTCGATTTAAAGCTTTCGCGACTGCAGGGATTCATCTTCTTGGTTCTTTCGGTAAAGTCACGTAGAAGGGAAATAATAAACTAATAAAAATAAAACATAATAAAATACAATTCTCATGGCGTTTCGGCCACAACGCAAGCAGCCGTCCTCAGGTGAAGAACAGGTCTGTCGGAAAGACAGCGTCTGAATGGTGAATCCACAACATTTATTTCCGACAGACCTGTTCTTCACCTGAGGACCCCACCTCCCCCCCCCTATTTGATTCCACATCCCCCCACCACCACTCACCTCCCCCCCCCCCACCACCACTTGCCTCCACCCATCTCCACCTCCCCCCAACTCCCCTCAACTCCCCTCACCTCCCCCCACCACCACTCACCTCCCCACCACCACCACCACATCCCCCCATCTTCCTCCCCCCCACCATAACTTACGTCGCCCCCCACCGCCACCCGCCTCCACCTCCCCCCCCACCTCCCTCCCTCCGCCTCCCAGCCCATTGGTCGAATCAAACAAAAAGACCGAGAGAGAAAGTGTCGCAACCTGAGAAGGAGACCGTGGGTTGTAAACAATCAATTAGCGGTGGGGGGGGGGGGCTGCTGCATTAGCCGCTGACAGCCGGAGTGAGGCCGCTCACTAAGGAGGGCGGTGGGGGGGGCTGCTGCTTGGAGGCCATCGAGGGACCGTGAGCGATGATGAGATCACGTGACGTCCGCACCGCCCGTCCGCTAAACGGCAAATTGATTCCGCGTTCGAGAATTCAAAATCGTGTTCATCACCATCAGCGTTGTCGTCCTCTGTTCTGTTTGGTTTGACACTTGGTAGGGCTTTCGCGACCGATGTTGACCGAGAGAGGTTCTTGGGTTAGATGGCGTTAATGTAATTGTGAATGTTGTGGGTTTTGCTCTCCGACACACCGGTGTGCTGTACCAGTAAATAACTGGCACGTTCTGTTTACGTGACGAAGCCTTGCTGGATTGGCTGTGTCGGGTGGTGGCGACGGGTTTAACGACACATTTTTGTATTTAGTTCGTCGTCCTGATCGGAGGTGCGACGGGCGTGTTGGGGGGGGGGGGGGGGCGGTTGGGGCCCAACACGCCCGTCGCACCTCTGATCAGGACGGTGCGCAAGAACTTCAACATACGTCACGTACAGCATGCATCGTACGTCATCGGCCGCAGCCGGTCCGCTGCTGGATGCAAGCTCACCCCAAGTCGCCCACCGCAGTCTCCCGCCTTGTGCCGCGTCTCCGCGGGCAGAGGCACGGGGTGGGGGTATCAGAGGGCGCGGGGGGGCCAGGGTTGGGGTGCAGGTGGGGCGCTGGGCTGACAGCGGAAAAGATTGAAGAAACCTGCCCAATTAATTTCCACCGGCATTGGGATGGTTCCCGGCGACCTTTGGCTCGCGAGCCGCTCCGCGCGCTGCTCACCGTGGCGGCGGTGGCGGCCGCCCCCCAACAGCATCCGTGGACGATTGCTGGCCGGCGCAGCGTCGTTTAGCCACGGCCATCTGCCGTGCTGCGAGAGGCCTCTTGCCATCAGGGAGGAGGCTTTTGGTACAGCAGCAGCCCGCTTCCTACAACTCCTTGCCGCCCCCCTTCCCCGAGCCCAGCAGTCGGCCCCTCCCTCAGCAGCAACCGGCTCCCTTCCCCCAAGAAAGTCACGTGACTAAAAAAACTTTGCCTATCCTCCGGCCATCCCACGCAGCAGCGGCTCTTTGGCTAAGCCGTCGAACAAAGACGGTTCTTCACGTTCTGCAGATGTAGATGCCACTGGTTCTTCACGTTCTGCAGATGTAGATGCCACTGGTTCATCACGTCCTGCAGATGTAGATGCCACTGGTTCTTCACGTTCTGTAGATGCCACTGGTTCTTCTCGTTCTGCAGATGTAGATGCCACTGGTTCTTCACGTTCTGCAGATGTAGATGCCACTGGTTCTTCACGTTCTGCAGATGTAGATGCCACTGGTTCATCACGTCCTGCAGATGTAGATGCCACTGGTTCTTGCTGCAGATGTAGATGCCACTGGTTCTTCACGTTCTGCAGATGTAGATGCCACTGGTTCTTCACGTTCTGCAGATGTAGATGCCACTGGTTCTTCACGTTCTGCAGATGTAGATGCCACTGGTTCTTCACGTTCTGTAGATGCCACTGGTTCTTCACGTTCTGCAGATGTAGATGCCACTGGTTCTTCACGTTCTGCAGATGTAGATGCCACTGGTTCTTCACGTTCTGCATGTAGATGCCACTGGTTCTTCACGTTCTGCAGATGTAGATGCCACTGGTTCTTCACTTCGCAGATGTAGATGCCACTGGTTCTTCACGTTCTGCAGATGTAGATGCCACTGGTTCTTCACGTTCTGCAGATGTAGATGCCACTGGTTCTTCACGTTCTGCAGATGTAGATGCCACTGGTTCTTCACGTTCTGCAGATGTAGATGCCACTGGTTCTTCACGTTCTGCAGATGTAGATGCCACTGGTTCTTCACGTTCTGCAGATGTAGATGCCACTGGTTCTTCACGTTCTGCAGATGTAGATGCCACTGGTTCTTCACGTTCTGCAGATGTAGATGCCACTGGTTCTTCACGTTCTGCAGATGTAGATGCCACTGGTTCTTCACGTTCTGCAGATGTAGATGCCACTGGTTCTTCACGTTCTGCAGATGTAGATGCCACTGGTTCTTCACGTTCTGCAGATGTAGATGCCACTGGTTCTTCACGTTTGCAGATGTAGATGCCACTGGTTCTTCACGTTCTGCAGATGTAGATGCCACTGGTTCTTCACGTTCTGCAGATGTAGATGCCACTGGTTCTTCACGTTCTGCAGATGTAGATGCCACTGGTTCTTCACGTTCTGCAGATGTAGATGCCACTGGTTCTTCACGTTCTGCAGATGTAGATGCCACTGGTTCTTCACGTTCTGCAGATGTAGATGCCACTGGTTCTTCACGTTCTGCAGATGTAGATGCCACTGGTTCTTCACGTTCTGCAGATGTAGATGCCACTGGTTCTTCACGTTCTGCAGATGTAGATGCCACTGGTTCTTCACGTTCTGCAGATGTAGATGCCACTGGTTCTTCACGTTCTGCAGATGTAGATGCCACTGGTTCTTCACGTTATGTAGATGCCACTGGTTCTTCACGTTCTGCAGATGTAGGTGCCACTGGTTCTTCACGTTCTGCAGATGTAGATGCCACTGGTTCTTCACGTTCTGCAGATGTAGATGCCACTGGTTCTTCACGTTCTGCAGATGTAGATGCCACTGGTTCTTCACGTTCTGCAGATGTAGATGCCACTGGTTCTTCACGTTCTGCAGATGTAGATGCCACTGGTTCTTCACGTTCTGCAGATGTAGATGCCACTGGTTCTTCACGTTCTGCAGATGTAGATGCCACTGGTTCTTCACGTTCTGCAGATGTAGATGCCACTGGTTCTTCACGTTCTGCAGATGTAGATGCCACTGGTTCTTCACGTTCTGCAGATGTAGATGCCACTGGTTCTTCACGTTCTGTAGATGCCACTGATTATTCATCGTTCTGCAGATGTAGATGCCACTGGTTCTTCACGTTCTGCAGATGTAGATGCCACTGGTTCTTCTTCACGTTCTGCAGATGTAGATGCCACTGGTTCATCACGTCCTGCAGATGTAGATGCCACTGGTTCTTCACGTTCTGCAGATGTAGATGCCTACTGGTTCTTCACGTTCTGCTAGATGTAGATGCCACTGGTTCTTCACGTTCCTGCAGATGTAGATGCCACTGGTTCTTCACAGTTCTGCAGATGTAGATGCCACTGGTTCTTACGTTCTGAGATGCCACTGTTCTTCACGTTCTGCAGATGTAGATGCCCTGGTTCTTCACGTTCTGCAGATGTAGATGCCACTGGTTCTTCACGTTCTGCAGATGTAGATGACACTTGGTTCTTCACGTTCTGCGAGATGTAGATGCCACTGGTTCTTCACGTTCTGCAGATGTAGATGGCCACTGGTTCTTCACGTTCTGCAGATGTAGATGCCACTGGTTCTCACGTTCTGCAGATGTAGATGCCACTGGTTCTTACACGTTCTGCAGATGTAGATGCCACTGGTTCTTCACGTTCTGCAGATGTAGATGCCACTGGTTCTTCACGTTCTGTAAGCTGTAGATGCCACTGGTTCTTCACGTTCTGCAGATGTAGATGCCACTGGTTCTTCACGTTCTGCAGATGTAGATGCCACTGGTTCTTTCACTGTTCTGCAGATGTAGATGCCACTGGTTCTTCACGTCTGCAGATGTAGAGCCACTGGTTCTTCACGTTCTGCAGATGTAGATGCCACTGGTTCTTCACGTCTGCAGATGTATATGCCACTGGTTCTTCACGTTCTGCGAGATGTAGATGCACTGGTTCTTCACGTTCTGCAGATGTATATGCCACTGGTTCTTCACGTTCTGTAGATGTAGATGCCACTGATTCTTCGCGTTCTGCAGATGTAGATGCCACTGGTTCTTCACGTTCTGCAAGATTGTAGATGCCACTGGTTCTTCACGTTCTGCAGATGTAGATGCCACTGGTTCTATCACGTCTGCAGATGTAGAGTGCCACTGGTTCTTCATCTTCTGCAGATGTAGATGCCACTGGTTCTTCACGTTCTGTAGATGTGAGCCACTGGTTCTTCACGTTCTGCAGATGTAGATGCCACTGGTTCTTCACGTTCTGCAGATGTAGATTGCCACTGGTTCTTCACGTTCTGCAGATGTAGATGCCACTGGTTCTTCACGTTCTGCAGATGTAGATGCCACTGGTTCTTCACGTTCTGCAGATGTAGATGCCACTGGTTCTTCACGTTCTGCAGATGTAGATGCCACTGGT
The DNA here is from genome assembly GCF_015708825.2 of Lethenteron reissneri. Classification (NCBI taxonomy): domain Eukaryota; kingdom Metazoa; phylum Chordata; class Hyperoartia; order Petromyzontiformes; family Petromyzontidae; genus Lethenteron; species Lethenteron reissneri. The sequence goes on along the minus strand of NC_083841.1, from coordinate 5,945,728 downwards.
TCTTCACGTTCTGCAGATGTAGATGCCACTGGTTCTTCACGTTCTGCAGATGTAGATGCCACTGGTTCTTCACGTTCTGCAGATGTAGATGCCACTGGTTCTTCACGTTCTGCAGATGTAGATGCCACTGGTTCTTCACGTTCTGCAGATGTAGATGCCACTGGTTCTTCACGTTCTGCAGATGTAGATGCCACTGGTTCTTCACGTTCTGCAGATGTAGATGCCACTGGTTCTTCACGTTCTGCGATGTAGATGCCACTGGTTCTTCACGTTCTGCAGATGTAGATGCCACTGGTTCTTCACGTTCTGCAGATGTAGATGCCACTGGTTCTTCACGTTCTGCAGATGTAGATGCCACTGGTTCTTCACGTTCTGCAGATGTAGATGCCACTGGTTCTTCACGTTCTGCAGATGTAGATGCCACTGGTTCTTCACGTTCTGCAGATGTAGATGCCACTGGTTCTTCACGTTCTGCAGATGTAGATGCCACTGGTTCTTCACGTTCTGCAGATGTAGATGCCACTGGTTCTTCACGTTCTGCAGATGTAGATGCCACTGGTTCTTCACGTTCTGCAGATGTAGATGCCACTGGTTCTTCACGTTCTGCAGATGTAGATGCCACTGGTTCTTCACGTTCTGCAGATGTAGATGCCACTGGTTCTTCACGTTCTGCAGATGTAGATGCCACTGGTTCTTCACGTTCTGCAGATGTAGATGCCACTGGTTCTTCACGTTCTGCAGATGTAGATGCCACTGGTTCTTCACGTTCTGCAGATGTAGATGCCACTGGTTCTTCACGTTCTGCAGATGTAGATGCCACTGGTTCTTCACGTTCTGCAGATGTAGATGCCACTGGTTCTTCACGTTCTGCAGATGTAGATGCCACTGGTTCTTCACGTTCTGCAGATGTAGATGCCACTGGTTCTTCACGTTCTGCAGATGTAGATGCCACTGGTTCTTCACGTTCTGCAGATGTAGATGCCACTGGTTCTTCACGTTCTGCAGATGTAGATGCCACTGGTTCTTCACGTTCTGCAGATGTAGATGCCACTGGTTTTCACGTTCTGCAGATGTAGATGCCACTGGTTCTTCACGTTCTGCAGATGTAGATGCCACTGGTTTTCCACGTTCTGCAGATGTAGATGCCACTGGTTCTTCACGTTCTGCAGATGTAGATGCCACTGGTTCTTCACGTTCTGCAGATGTAGATGCCACTGGTTCTTCACGTTCTGCAGATGTAGATGCCACTGGTTCTTCACGTTCTGTAGATGTAGATGCCACTGGTTCTTCACGTACTGCAGATGTAGATGCCACTGGTTCTTCACGTTCTGCAGATGTAGATGCTACTGGTTCTTCACGTTCTGCAGATGTAGATGCCCAATGGTTCTTCACGTTCTGCAGATGTAGATGCCACTGGTTCTTCACGTTCTGTAGATGTAGATGCCACTGGTTTCTTCACGTTCTGCAGATGTAGATGCCACTGGTTCTCCACGTTCTGCAGATGTAGATGCACTGGTTCTTCACGTTCTGCAGATGTAGATATGCCACTGGTTCTTCACGTTCTGCAGATGTAGATGCCACTGGTTCTTCACGTTCTGCAGATGTAGATGCCACTGGTTCTTCACGTTCTGCAGATTGTAGATGCCACTGGTTCTTCACGTTCTGCAGATGTAGATGGCCACTGGTTCTTCACGTTCTGCAGATGTATATGCCACTGGTTCTTCACGTTCTGCAGATGTAGATGCCATCTGGTTCTTCACGTTCTGCAGATGTAGATGCCACTGGTTCTTCACGTTCTGCAGATGTAGATGCCACTGGTTCTTCACGTTCTGCAGATGTAGATGCCACTGGTTCTTCACGTTCTGCAGATGTAGATGCCACTGGTTCTTCACGTTCTGCAGATGTAGATGCCTATGGTTTCTTCACGTTCTGCAGATGTAGATGCCACTGGTTCTTCACGTTCTGCAGATGTAGATGCTCACTGGTTCTTCACGTTCTGCAGATGTAGATGCCACTGGTTCTCACGTTCTGCAGATGTAGATGCCACTGGTTCTTCACGTTCTGCAGATGTAGATGCCACTGGTTCTTCACGTTCTGCAGATGTAGATGCCACTGGTTCTTCACGTTTGCAGATGTAGATGCCACTGGTTCTTCACGTTCTGCAGATGTAGATGCCACTGGTTCTTCACGTTCTGCATGTAGATGCCACTGGTTCTTCACGTTCTGCAGATGTAGATGCCACTGGTTCTTCACGTTCTGCAGATGTAGATGCCACTGGTTCTTCACGTTCTGCAGATGTAGATGCCACTGGTTCTTCACGTTCTGCAGATGTAGATGCCACTGGTTCTTCACGTTCTGCAGATGTAGATGCCACTGGTTCTTCACGTTCTGCAGATGTAGATGCCACTGGTTCTTCACGTTCTGCAGATGTAGATGCCACTGGTTCTTCACGTTCTGCAGATGTAGATGCCACTGGTTTTCACGTTCTGCAGATGTAGATGCCACTGGTTCTTCACTTTCTGCAGATGTAGATGCCACTGGTTCTTCACGTTCTGCAGATGTAGATGCCACTGGTTCTTCACGTTCTGCAGATGTAGATGCCACTGGTCTTCACGTCTGCAGATGTAGATGCCACTGGTTCTTCACGTTCTGCCAGATGTAGATGCCATGGTTTCTTCACGTTCTGCAGATGTAGATGCCACTGGTTCCTCACAGTTCTGCAGATGTAGATGCCACCTGGTTCTTCACGTCTGCAGATGTAGATGCCATGGTTCTTCACGTTCTGCGATGTAGATGCCACTGGTTCTTCACGTTCTGCAGATGTAGAGCCACTGGTTCTTCACGTTCTGCAGAGTAGATGCCAGGTTCTTCACGTTCTGCATGATGTAGATGCCACTGGTCTTCACGTTCTGCAGATGTAGATGCCACTGGTCTTCACGTTCTGCAGATGTAGATGCACTGGTTCTTCACGTCTGCAGATGTAGATGCCACTGGTTCTTCCGTTCTGCAGATGTAGATGCCCACTGGTTCTTCACGTTCTGCAGATGTAGATGCCATGGTCTTCATGTTCTGCAGATGTAGATGCCACTGGTTCTTCACGTTCTGCAGATGTAGATGCCACTGGTTCTTCACGTTCTGCAGATGTAGATGCCACTGGTTCTTCACGTTCTGCAGATGTAGATGCCACTGGTTCTTCACGTTCTGCAGATGTAGATGCCACTGGTTCTTCACGTTCTGCAGATGTAGATGCCACTGGTTCTTCACGTTCTGCAGATGTAGATGCCACTGGTTCTTCACGTTCTGCAGATGTAGATGCCACTGGTTCTTCACGTTTCTGCAGATGTAGATGCCACTGGTTCTTCACGTTCTGCAGATGTAGATGCCACTGGTTCTCGTCTGCAGATGTAGATGCCACTGGTTCTTCACGTTCTAGATGTAGATGCCACTGGTTCTTCACGTTCTGCAGATGTAGATGCCACTGGTTCTTCACGTTCTGCAGATGTAGATGCCACTGGTTCTTCACGTTCTGCAGATGTAGATGCCACTGGTTCTTCACGTTCTGCAGATGTAGATGCCACTGGTTCTTCACGTTCTGCAGATGTAGATGCCACTGGTTCTTCACGTTCTGCAGATGTAGATGCCACTGGTTCTTCACGTTCTGCAGATGTAGATGCCACTGGTTCTTCACGTTCTGCAGATGTAGATGCCACTGGTTCTTCACGTTCTGCAGATGTAGATGCCACTGGTTCTTCACGTTCTGCAGATGTAGATGCCACTGGTTCTTCACGTTCTGCATGTATGCCACTGGTTCTTCACGTTCTGCAGATGTAGATGCCACTGGTTCTTCACGTTCTGCAGATGTAGATGCCACTGGTTCTTCACGTTCTGCAGATGTAGATGCCACTGGTTCTTCACGTTCTGCAGATGTAGATGCCACTGGTTCTTCACGTTTGCAGATGTAGATGCCACTGGTTTTCACGTTCTGCAGATGTAGACCACTGGTTCTTCACGTTCTGCAGATGTAGATGCCACTGGTTCTTCACGTTCTGCAGATGTAGATGCCACTGGTTCTTCACGTTCTGCAGATGTAGATGCCACTGGTTCTTCACGTTCTGCAGATGTAGATGCACTGGTTCTTCACGTTCTGCAGATGTAGATGCCACTGGTTCTTCACGTTCTGCAGATGTAGATGCCACTGGTTCTTGTTCTGCAGATGTAGATGCCACTGGTTCTTCACGTTCTGCAGATGTAGATGCCACTGGTTCTTCACGTTCTGCAGATGTAGATGCCACTGGTTCTTCACGTTCTGCAGATGTAGATGCCACTGGTTCTTCACGTTCTGCAGAGGTAGATGCCACTGGTTCTTCACGTTCTGCAGATGTAGATGCCACTGGTTTTCACGTTCTGCAGATGTAGATGCCACTGGTTCTTCACGTTCTGCAGATGTAGATGCCACTGGTTCTTCACGTTCTGCAGATGTAGATGCCACTGGTTCTTACGTTCTAGATGTAGATGCCACTGGTTCTTCACGTTCTGCAGATGTAGATGCCACTGGTTTTCACGTTCTGCAGATGTAGATGCCACTGGTCTTCACGTTCTGCAGATGTAGATGCCACTGGTTCTTCACGTTCTGCAGATGTAGATGCCACTGGTTCTTCACGTCTGCAGATGTAGATGCCACTGTTCTTCACGTTCTGCAGATGTAGATGCCACTGGTTCTTCACGTTCTGTAGATGTAGATGCCACTGGTTCTTCACGTTCTGCAGATGTAGATGCCACTGGTCTTCACGTTCTGCAGTGTAGATGCCACTGGTTCTTCACGTTCTGCAGATGTAGATGCCATGGTTCTTCACGTTCTGCAGATGTAGATGCCACTGGTTCTTCACCTTCTGCAGATGTAGATGCCACTGGTTCTTCACGTTTTGTAGATGTAGATGCCACTGGTTCTTCACGTTCTGCAGATGTAGACGCCACTGGTTCTGCATGTTCTGCAGATGTAGATGCCACTGATTCTTCACGTTCTGCAGATGTAGATGCCACTGGTTCTTCACGTTCTGTAGATGTAGATGCCACCACCGCTATCTATTGCACGGCTGTCGAACTTTCGACTCTCGCTCCGAACGGGCAACTGGACATACGGGGACAGGTTTGTTCGCATCTCTGAAAGTTCTCAAGTCGTGTAGAGGAGTCCCTGTATCCGAATATATCATCACAACCACGATCATGATGATGATGATAGACTTTGATACAGGGGGTCGGCAGCCTGCAGCTCCAGAGTCGGCGTGCGCGCGGACCCTTTGAGGCGCTGCTTCGCAAAGTCATTCATTGAGAAACCACACCGACCGTCTCATCGTCGTAAATATTCGCCACGTCGCATTGCGCGGCGCTTGAGATATCGGGTAGGTTTTTGCTTTTTGTTTTTACGACCGAATTCGAAAAAAAAAACGCAGCCTCCTCATTTTATTGCAGTTTACCGGGACCCCGAGCTCCCCCCACCCACTTTAATTTTTTTTTATAAATCAAAACCGGGGACTAAATCTGAAGCGGCCGCGGCTAGCGACGGGACGCAAGATAAATGGACGTGGCCCTCGTCGAGCAGGCTGACGCGGGAGCGCGCCGCTGGCGGTCGTGTGAGACGGGCTCTCGTGTCGGCCCGCGGGGAAGGTCGCGTGATTCATAGACGGGGGAGCGGGGGGGTGAACTTGGGGGGGGAGGCATCGGCGCGTCGTAAATCCCGGGCGTGGAGCGGGCGAGCGATTGCGCCGGCGGGGTTGAGCGTGTGCGCGCGAGTGAGAGAGCGGGTGGATGGGCGAGGAGATGAGCGGGCAGGCGGGCGAGTAGGCGAGTAGGTGAGCGAGTGAGTAGGTGAGTAGGTGAGCAAGCGGGTTGGCGGTTGGATGGGGCGGGTGAATGGCTTAGGTGGTCGATGAGCGAGCGGGCGGGGCGATCGGGTGGATGAGCGATCGGGTGGATGAGCGAGCGGGCGGGAGATCGGGTGGATGAGTGATTGGGCGGTGAGAGCTGGCGAGAGATCGGGTGGATGAGCGGGTGGGTGGATGAGCGAGCGGGCGGGAGATTGGGTGGATGAGCGAGTGGGCAGGCGAGTGGGTAGATGAGCGAGCGGGTGGATGAGCGAGTGGGCGTGAGAGCTGGTTGGGAGAGCAAGTGGATGAGCGAGTGGGCGGGTGGGTGAGCGGACGGGTGGGCGTTTCGGTAGATGGGCGAGCGGACGGATGAGCGAGTGGGCGATCGAGCGGGTGGGAGGACAGGTAGATGAGCGGGTGGATGAGCGAGCGAGTGGGAGAGCGAGCCGGATGAGCGAGCGGGGCGGGAGACTGGGTGGGATAAGCGAGTGGGCGGATGAGCGAGTGGGTGGATAAGCGAGTGGGCGGATAAGCGAGTGGGCGGATGAGCGAGTGGGCGGATGAGCGAGCAGGGCGAGCGGGGAGGCGGGCGGGACGATGCGGCCGCTTAAGTAGGTCCCCTCGGCAGCCGTGTTTGGCAGCGGCACCCATGGAACGCAAGCGCATGTCCCCGGCCCTCCCATTCGCATGTGGGGCACGTGCACGGTCAGCAGAAGCGTCTCGCCGGGAGAAATGCGCTCGACGCAGGACGGGCGCGAGCGGCACGCGAACGACGATCCATTACAATCCGTAGACACGCCGCTTGTACGCACACACACACACGTGCGCACACACACACACGTGCGCACACACACACACGTACGCACACACACACACACGTACGCACACACACACACACGTACGCACACACACACACACGTACGCACGCACACACACACGCACGCACGCACGCACGCACACACACCCACGTGCGCACACACACACACGTACGCACACACACACACGTACGCACACACACACGTACACACACACACACACGTGCGCACACACACACACGTACGCACGCACACACGTACGCACACACACACACGTACGCACACACACATACGTACGCCGATGAAATAAAATATAGCCATCTTCTTGGTTCTTTCGGTAAAGTCACGTAGAATGGAAATAATAAAATAATAAAAATTTTACATACCAAAATATATTTTTTATTATTGTTTTATTATTTCCCTTCTACGTGACTTTACCGAAAGAACCAAGAAGATGAATCCCTGCAGTCACGAAAGCTTTAAATCGAAAAAAAATATAGCCATTTGTATATATTTTTTCAGAAATTAATTGGTGACGCTGCTGCTGCTGCTGATGCTGCATTGGCAGCAGTGGTGCGTAAGTGTCACAAGAACCCCTCTTTCCATCCCAGTATCCGAGGCATCTGCAAGCAGCTGCAGGGTTGCGGTGTATGGTTGTGAGTGTCTCCCGTTCACCGCCGCGTGCCGGAACGCCATTCTCCGCTCGCTGGCGCCGACGCTGTGCCACGCACGCACGCACGCACTGCCCCCCCGCCCACCTCCGCGTGGCCTTCTGCTTCCGATTCTGCTCCAATGACGATGATGGATCCATCGTCGAGGGGTTTTGGGTGAGATGGCGTCAAATATATACCAGTTCAGTGCACACCGGTTGTGTGTTGGAGAGTAAACCCACGACAACATTTCCAATTATAATGTAGTATATAGTTTAGTGTATAGTGTAGTTTATAGTAGTGTAGTGTATAGTGTAGTGTATAGTAGTGTATAGTAGTGTATAGTGTAGTATACTAGTTCAGCACACACACCAGTTGCATGTTGGAGAGTAAATCCACGACAACATTTACAATCCGAGTAACCGTGACGTTTCGCCGGTGATCACAGCAACAGCAACAACACCCGGCGGCATCATCAGGCAGGGACAGCGACAGAGTTGTGGAGAAATCCTCCTCCGGTTTCGGTCTTCGATAGACGGACAGACAGGGGGGGGGTTAAATGATGATGTACACGCAGGTACGACATCGCACCGGGAAAGGGTTTACAGCAGCAGCGTCAAACCTAACGCGCGTGTCAGCAGCAGCGGCAGCGGCAACAACGCCGCGCTTGCACGCACGGCCTCGAAAGAAAACGGATATCTTTAAAGCGGGGGTGACGTTTCGGGCGATGGACCTCCATCAGCGCACGCACCGTTCAGGCAGCAGGGCCGTCGGTCCCGAAGTGTCACCCGTTCTCTATTTATTTCGTTTCTTCCCCCATTCAAGGCCACGCAGTGCGATTGACGGATTGTGTGAGTTTACATTTTTATTTTTGTTACATTTATTTAGAGCCGTCGTTCTTGAGCCGAACAGAGGGGGAAATATTCTCTCGTTGCGAGTTATGTTTTTTGTTTGCATTATGACTGCAGGTATTGTGATCTATGCAAACATGACTCCTTGTAAAAAAAAGGTGTCAGTTTTGTTGCCAGATAGAAGGGTAAAAAAACAATTATCATATTTTTTACTGGCAAATGAGGTTCCAATGGTGTAAATGCTTACCCCGAGCTCTCATACTCTGATGGTGCATTGTCTTTCAGTTGTGCGCCTTTTGGCGTCATTTGGTCCAACACCATGTGAGACTAGGCTCTAAGGAAAGCTGTCTCGGGTGTGGACCAATCAACATCAAGGACAGTGCATACATTATCAGAGTTGTGTTTTTTGTTTGCATTATGACTGCAGGTATTGTGGTCTATGCAAACATGACTCTTTGTAAAAAAGGTGTCAGTTTTGTTGCCAGATAGAAGGGTAAAAAATCAATTATCATATTTTTTACTGGCAAATGAGGTTCCAATGGTGGGTGGGTGTTGTTGTTGTTGTGGCCTGCAGTGTGGTGGTGGTTGAACACCGTGTGGGTGCGTGAGTCGGTGAGTGGGTGGGTGAATGGGCGAGTGAGAGAGTGAGTGTGTGAGTGTGTTGTTGTGGCCCCCATTGTGGTGGTGGTGGTTGAACACAGTGTGGGCGAGTGGGGTGTAGGTGGTGATGGTGGAGGTGGTGTAAGTGGTGATGGTGGAGGTGGTGTAGGTGGTGATGGTGGAGGTGGAGGTGGTGGAGGTGGTGGAGGTGGTGGAGGTGGTGTAGGTGGTGTAGGTGGTGATGGTGGAGGTGGTGTAGGTGGTGTAGGTGGTGATGGTGGTGTAGTGGTTGAACACAGTGTGGGTGAGCGAGTGCAGTGGTTGACCAAGTCGTCCTCACCACCACCTTTCGTGCATTTGTTACTGGAGCTGCCACTCTTGCGGCGCAGGGCGATCCGCCCCCCATGGGAGAAGGCGCTGCTACGACCCCGACAGACACGTGGTGCAGTCGTTTGGCAGCAGAGGGCGGGTGGCGATGTTGCTGAGCGTAATCCCAGTCGACTAATTTGGCGAATTTGGCGAAATATTATTTTTACGCCCGGTGACTCTGGCACAGGATGGAGGCCTACTCTAGTCCCGATGTCGCTATGGGAGCTGTGAAGCAGGTGGTGCGTGTGTGTGTGTCAGTGTGTTCGCTCGTCTCTCACAACAACGAGCGGAGCGCCGGGTGGCTAAAGCACAGCAAGTTGGCACAGTAGGGGGCACAGGTGGTGCATCAGCCAGTCATCTCGGTCATCTCGGTCAGTCGACCCGTGGCACCTGCTGGGTCTGCCCCGTGACCTCCTGCCAGCGGGCGTTCGACACTTCACGTGGCAGCCTCAAGGTGCACATGGCCTGGCACAAGCGTCGTGGTGACATCACCGCCACTTAGTGGCGAATGGTGATTGTTGTTGTTGTTTGTGTGTGGTGAGCGGTAGTGTAGCCGTTAGCGCTACGCTGCGCTACGAACCCGGCGGCCCGAGTTCGATTCCCGCTCACGGCCAACCCCGGTGTGATGATTATCTGAACCGGTCCTGTGCCTCCCCCTGGTTCGACTTGGCCTCAAATGAGTACCTGGTGCGATACGTGAATATCGCCACTAGAGAGACAAAGGCGGCCGGGCGTGGTGCTGGCCACCCACCTCGTTGTGTGCCGTGCCGGCCTTCCCTCTCTCCCTCCCTCCCTTTCTCCCTGCCTCTCCTCCCTCCCTCTCCTCCCTCCCTCTCCTCCCTCTCCTCTCCTCCCTCCCTCTCCTCCCTCCCTCTCCTCCCTCCCTCTCCTCCCTCCTCCCTCTCCTCCCTCCCTCTCCTCCCTCCCTCTCCTCCCTCCCTCTCCTCCCTCCCTCTCCTCCCTCTCCTCTCCTCCCTCTCCTCTCCTCCCTCCCTCTCCTCCCTCCCTCTCCTCCCTCCCTCTCCTCCTCCCTCCTCTCCTCCCTCTCCTCTCCTCCCTCCCTCCCTCTCCTCCCTCCCTCTCCTCCCTCCCTCTCCTCCCTCCCTCTCCCTCCCTCTCCTCCCTCTCCTCCCCTCCCTCTCCTCCCTCCCTCCCCTCCCTCTCCTCCCTCCCTCTCTTCCCTCTCCTCCCTCCCTCCGCTCACCTGCTCCCTGCAGGAAGCGGCGGCGGCGGCGTTGACTAATGGGCTGTGTGCTTTAGACGGCTGCGCTAGGGGGGGTGGGTGTCCCATTAAGCGTGACGTCCGCGAGAATAAATGCGCGTAATTAATTCGGAGAGAGACGGCCGCTCGTGCGCGCGGCGAGGCCGTAATTGGCAGCGGGGATGGATTTCCCGGGCGGCGACTTTTCGAAGGCTCGCCTCGGAGACTCCGCGGATGCATTGGGTGGGCGGGGGGAAAAATATAAAAAACAACGGCGCCTCTTGCATCTTTCACGCGCGCCCAGCGTGTTCTTAAAAACTCTATTGGGTTTATGAAAATAAAAAAATATGTACTCTTAGGCTTTTTTCGGTAAAGTCACGTAGGTAAAAAATAAAAATGAAATTAATAGAAGTAATAATAGAAACAAGTGAGTAAATTTAGCTGTGACGGTCCCACCTGATGACAGAGGCTTGTGTTGCCTCCGAAACGTCGTGATTTATTATTTTATTTCTACTATTACTTCTATTAATAAAAAATTTTACCGACGTGACTTTACCGAAAAAGCCCAAGAGTATGAATCCTTGCAGTCACGAAAGCTTCAAATCTAGAAAAAAATATGTATATAGCTTACGTGTGTCTACTGGGTGGTGGGTGGTGGGTGGGGAGTGGGAAAGAGAGAAATGCATGGATCGGAGACACAGCGAGGGCAGGTTCACGGCAAGGGTCGCTGGATCGTTTCAAATCGATGGCTTGGCCCGGCTGTACCGGCTGACCGTGGCGTTGGTTGGGCTACGCACGCGGCCACCTGCAATCCGGCGCTGGCGGCGGCGGGGGGGAGGGGTTGGTGGATTGCACGCAGATGTTGCTGTGAAGCTCCCGTAACCCTGGCTAGCCCAGGAGCAGGCCTGCACGCCAACGTGTGGACGGCCCACCTGTTCCTCCCGTGCGGGGATCGAGCGTGTCGCCCTCCCCCCTCACCCTTCGCGTGCGTGGCTTGTCTCCGGGCGCCGCTGCGATTTTCCTGTGGTATGTGGACGCTCGTTCGTTGCCCGTTAACATCTTGGCACGGAGAGGACCCACGGAGCTTGGAGAGGGGAATTTTGGCATCAGGTCACCGCCGCTGCTGCTGCCGCTGCCTTCCGCGCTTGTCTGTGGTTCCTCCTCCTGGCGCCTCCGAGTCGTCCTCTCTCTCTCCCTCTCTCTCTGTGAGTCGTCCGCTCTCTCTCTGAGTCGTCCTCTCTCTCTCTCTCTCTGAGTCGTCCTCTCCGAGTAGTCCTCTCTCTCCGAGTCATCCTCGCGTCAGCGCGCTTGTGTGTGTGTGTCACCACTGCCGCTCACGGCCAACACCCAGTGACGATTATCTGAACCGGTCCTGGGCCTCCCCTAGGTCGACTCAGCCTCAAATGAGTACTGGTGCGGTGTGTAAACTTCGCCACTGGGGAGACAAATGCGTTCGGGCGTGGTGTTGGCCACCCACCCCCTCATGTGCCGTGCCGGCCTTTATAGGTGCTCGCTAACAGCACTTGCCCCTACAGTCTGTTAAGGCTATACGGGGGATCTTTGTCACCACTGCTCGGGCACGAGACGCGCCGCGGGCAGCCATGGCGGACGATGGCGGCCCCCGGGAGGGCGGCGGTCCCTCGCCACACCGCCGCCGTTGCCGCGTCTTGTCGTGAGAAGCCACCGTGCTCTGCTCGCCGCTCGGTCGGCGAGCAGAGCTCGACCGGTCACAGTCGGCGCTTGGTGAAAAACCTTGGCAACGTACACGTGGCCATCGTCGTTCGCTCGTCGTGGAGGTGGGGGAGGTGGTGGAGGTGGAGGTGGTGGTGGTGGAGGTGGGGGAGGTGGTGGTGGTGGAGGTGGTGTTGGTGGAGGTGGAGGTGGAGATGGTGGTGGTGTGGTGATGGTGTGGTTGGGTGGTGGTGGTGTGGTGATGGTGTGATGGTGTGGTTGGGTTGTGGTTTTGAAGGTGACGCCATGGTGGTAGTGGTAGTGGAGGTGGTGTGGTGGTGGTGTGGTGGTGGACGTGTGGTGGTGGGGTGATGGTGGTAGGGTGATGGTGGTGGGGTGGTGGTGGTGGAAGTGATGGTGGGGTGGAGTGGTGGTGGACGTGCGGTGGTGGGGTGGTGGTGGTGGAGTACGTGGTGGAGGTGGTGAGGCACTTGAGGACAGCAAATGTTATCCCAGAGCATCAATGACAAATCATAAACGGTCGGCGCGAGAATCCATCTGTCAATGGGACGTGGGGAAATACAAATTAACAACAAACTTTTTCACCCCTTGTGTTTATGCCCCCCCCTCCCCCCATATACACCACCCCCCCCCCCCCCCCTGCCCACCACCCCCACCACTCCACTCTGTCCTTGCACTTCAAGAACGGAGACGCGGGGCGGCCGCTGTACCAGAGGCAGGCGAGCTCCACCGCACAGCTTCACAGCAGCCACGCGGCTCAGCTGACCGGTGAGGGAGCTTGCTCGTCTGTCTGTGCGTGTGTCTGTGCGTGTGTCTGTGCGTGTGTCTGTGCGTGTGTCTGTGCGTGTGTCTGTGCGTGTGTCTGTGCGTGTGTCTGTGCGTGTGTCTGTGCGTGTGTCTGTGCGTGTGTCTGTGCTTGTGTCTGTGCGTGTGTCTGTGCGTGTGTCTGTGCGTGTGTCTGTGCTTGTGTCTGTGCGTGTGTCTGTGCGTGTGTCTGTGCGTGTGTCTGTGCGTGTGTCTGTGCGTGTGTCTGTGCGTGTGTCTGTGCGTGTGTCTGTGCTTGTGTCTGTGCGTGTGTCTGTGCGTGTGTCTGTGCGTGTGTCCGTGCGTGTGTCCGTGCGTGTGTCTGTCCGTGTGTGTGTCTATCCGTGTGTCTGTGCGTGTGTCTGTCCGTGTGTGTGTCTATCCGTGTGTCTGTGCATGTGTCCGTGTGTCCGTGGGTGTGTCTGTGTCCGTGCATGTGTCCGTGTGTGTGTCTGTGCATGTGTCCGTGTCCATGTGTGTGTGCGCACAACGAACCCGGCGACCCGGGGGTCAATTCCCGTCCCCACGGTCCTGGGCCTTCCCTAGGTCGTACCTGCTCCACCATCGTCATCACCATCGTAGGCTTATCCCTCGCAATCGATGGTGATTGGCCTCCATAGAAAGGTCGGCTTTGTCTGCGGTGTCCGAAGGTGGCTGAAGAGACCGGCCGGGGTTGGGCAGACTCTCACGTGTCCCAGAGAGAGGGGTGGGTGGAACTGGTTTAGTAAGTCGGGCCGCAGCGTCGGTGGAGATGCCGGGGGGAGTATCTGGGTACGGCGGTGTGTAGTAAACATCGCCGCGAGGGAGACAAAGACGGCCGGGCGTGGTGCTGGCCACCCTCCCCCCTCGTGTGCCACGGTGCCGGCCTTCATAGGCGCTCGCTAATAGCACTTGCCCCAACAGCCTGTTAAAGGCTATGATGATGACGATGGTGATTACGATGATGATAATGATGATGCCGACGATGATGATGATTACGAGGATGATTACGATAATGATGGTGATTACGATGATGATTACGATGATGATGATGATGATTTCAATGATGATTACAATGATGATTACGATGATGATGATGATTACGATGATGACCACGATGATTATGATGATGATTACGATGATGATAATTACGATGATGAGTACGATGATGATCACGATGATTACGATGATGATTACGATGATAATGATGATTATGATGATGATGATTACGATGATGACCACGATGATTATGATGATTACGATGATTATGATGATTACGATGATTATGATGATGATTATGATGATGATAATGAAGATGATGATTACGATGATGACCATGATGATGATGATTACGATGATGACCACGATGATGACGATTACGATGATGATTACGATGAAGATGATGATGATTACGATGATGATGCGCGGACGTATGTCCCGCACCCGTCGCATCGCCGCACTCAACCCTTCTCACCCCGCCGTCTCGCGCAGAACCCACGGCCACCAAATCCGCCCCGTCCGACGTCCAGCCTCACGGCAAACCCGCCGTCGGCACCGGCGCGGCGCCGGCCACCGTCGGCGTCGGAGCGAGCGGCAGCAGCGGCGGCGGCAACACGAGGGCGGTGAAGTCGTACGCCTGCGCCGTGCGGTCCACGCCACCGCCTCCGCACAAGCCCACGCCGCCCGACGGCGCGGACCGCCGGGGCGGCGCGACGGGGCCGGCGGTAACCGGTGCCGGCGGCGGCGGCGCTGGCGGTGGCCTGCCCTTCCTGCAGGGCCTGAGTCCCGACTCCGCCCCGCACGCCAACAACGGCTACTACTCCTACTTCAAGTGAACGGCCACCGGGAAGCCGCGGGGTTGGGGGGGGGGCGGTGTCGGTGTGGCCGGCGGCGGCGGCTCGGGTCCACGGACTTGTCGACAAGCGGCCAGCTGGAAGTTTGGTTCGGTCGAGTTCGGATTTTACGGTTTGTCCGCTGTCGATTTACCTCGGCGGTCTGTATTTTATCTGACTCGTGAAATCTGCCGACTGTGTTGTTAATAGTTTTTTTTTACGTCTAAATACGTTCCCCCCCCTCACCTCCTCCTCCCCTTGATCCCCCCACAACCCCTCCCCTCGGTCCCCATCACAGCCCCTCCCCTCGACCATCGCCTCGGTCCCCATAGCCACCCCCCGTGTGACCTACACGAGGGAGTCGTCCGGAGCGTTGTGCTCCGTGTCGATCGGTGGGGGGGGGGTGGGAGGGGGGGGGGAGTGGTGGGGTGGGGGGCTTTGACCGGAATCTCTCATGAGGTCACCGATCGGACTCAAGACGCCGCTGCCGACGGAGATCGGCGGCCGCGGTGGTGCGGTAACGCCGGCGGAGGCCTAGAGAGAAACCAAGAGTGTTGGCGACAGCGGCGAGCGGCGAGTAGATTTTGTCTTGGTTCTTTTTTACCTGCTCGCACGTTCGTTGCGGCCTGTGTATATATGTATAATGTACGTATGTATACCTGTATATGCGTGGGCGCGCGTCAAGTTTGCGCGCGAAGGCATCGACGGAGCGGGAGGCCCCCGTCGATGGTTGAGCTCGGAGCGCTCGGGTCGTGCCTCGAGTTTGAGCGTCAAGGGCACGGGAGTCGCGTCGGGACGATTCCGTTGGACGCGCCGTGCCGTCTGTCGGGTGCCCCTTGCAGAGCCGCAAGGCGACGATCGCTCCGGGAAGAAGGTGCCGCCGCTGTGTGTGTGGCACAGACGGACAGAGTCTGCATTACGGGGGGGGGGGGGGGGCGATGCTGCGGTGTGGCTCTTACCCCGTCGGCAGATTTGCCGGTGTCGTTTTCGAACGATAAGTTCGGGGGAATGCGGCAGGTCGTTTGCGAGGAATCTCCACCGACTTTTCTGGCGGACGGCGTCGACCCCGTCGCGTCAGAATGCCGTCCCAGGGGAGGTTTAACTCGCAGCGGACGGCGCGGGTAGTAGCGGTCGTAGCGGTTGTAGCGGTAGTGCAACAACAACAACAACATTTCCATTGCATCGCCGCTAGAAAATAACCAGGGGGGCGGTGAGGCCCGCTGGGCTCGAACCGCTAAGACGGCGCCGCCGCGCTGTTCGCCGGCGTTTGATGTCCACCGTGGAAATTACCGCGACGCGCGCGAACCGCACCGGGTGATTTCCGCGCAATGCGGCGGTCGATCCCCGACAAAGCAAAGTCACAAACCCCCCGCCTCCCCCCCCGCCCCCCATCTCTCTCTCTCTCAATATTCCTCACCATGGAGACAGCTGTAGACATTTTTTATTATCAATTCCCCCCCCCCCCCACTTTGGAGGGGAGGGCTAAGAATTATGATTTGCCCCCTCCCCCCCCACCCTCCATTAGCCCGGCCGAGCTGATTTGCCGCTAATGCCCCAGCAGGAGTGACGGGGGGGGGGGGGGCCCCCTTGGTCATCGCCGTCGCGAGTCAACCCACGCTGGGGGGGCAGCGTCGAGTAAATATCCCCGTCGTCCCCGCGGACGCCCCGTGCGATTGCCCGCTGGCGCGACGATTTCCCGGAGTAACGGCGCTCCCTCCGTCGCGTCTCTGAACTCTGTAGCGGCAGCCCTCGAATGGGGGGGGGGGGGGGGCGTTGATCCGGAATGTCCCGGGGGAAGGGTTTTTGTTGGCAGTCCTCCCCCCCCCCCCCCCCCGCGCTTGACCCCCGCAGTCGCGCGCACGCAACCTTGCCGCCTGTTCGTCGGACCTCGCTGCGGCGGGCCCATTCGTACTTTTGTGCGCGGGCGGAGAGGTGGCGGCGGGGAGGGGCGGGGGGGCGGGGAGGGCGGCGTGGGATTTGAGAAGCTTCCCGTCGCCTCGGCGTTGCCCGCGGCCGTCGCCACGCCGCCGTTGTTTTGGCGGTTGCCGGATTTGGGTGCCGCGGCACGAGCCGCCCACCGTCGGCTCCGGCGCTTTGCCGTTTATGCCGCCCTCTTGCGGTGCCGGGGTCTCTCACCCCCTCCCCCCCCCCCCCGGGGTCTCACCTCGCCCCCCCCCGCCCGTGCGCTCGCGGGCGATGTTAAAATCGGCGAAACCGTCAACCGCCGGAGTACGTTGGTGCCGCGGCGTTGGAGAAATGTTACGGGGCGGGGGGGGGGGTCGCTGCCGGGAGGTTCGGCCGTTGTTTTACCGGCGGGCGGATGGGGGGCAGGACGGGGGGCAGGACGGGGGGCGGGGTGGGGGGCAAGGGGGGGGGTTACTTGTTGTGTGTGGGTTTGTGTTTCATTTAAAATGGAGCGAACCAAAAAAAGAGAAAAGCCGTAAAAAAAAATATTCAACGACAGTAAAAAATAATAAAAAAAACCCCAAAAAAATCTATAAAATTTCTATTAAAAAACCTGCAAAAAAAGTTTGTTTTTAGTTTATATAAAAGTGGGATGATGTATAGTGGTTTTTAACAAAACATAAAAATTTGAGCGTTGCGTTAAGATGATGTCGTCGTGGATACATAAACTATTTTTAAAAGTACAAAAAAATTTGAAAAAAGTATATAACGAAGAGAGAAAAATACGTAAAAAAAATGTTTATATTACAAACTTCTAAAAAAAAATGTGTGCAAACCATAGCGGCAGTGGCGTCCCACAAAGGGCGCCAACATCACATCATCCGACTGTCTTGGTGGGGGGGTGTGGGGTACTGTCTTCCGGGGCAGTTGCGTCAAAAGGTGAAGATTCATGAACGTCTACAGGAACCCCGCTCGCTCGCTCGCTCTGCGTGGCGCCTTGTGGTTGCGCCGGCGATGCGTCGACGGGCCGCGGCGTCCGACGTTTCGCTCCGCGTTCCGGGGAGCTATTTCAGGAAGCGACCCTCCCACCGTTGCGGAGGGAAGCGAATCTTTTCGTCGGCACGGCGGAGGCCCAAGCGATCGAAACGCCCGCGGGCTCCCCCACCACCCCCCCCGGGCAGAGAGTTGTTGAGCGGCGGGGGGGCGCATCCTCGAAATTCTACGCCGTCGCGTCCCGTAAAAAATGACATCTAAATTAGTTCCGGGAGCCCGGATACGCGACACGCGACACGCGGTGTCGCGCGTGCGACGTCGTCGTCGTCGCCACCGGTTGGCAAACCGCTCGTGCCGCCGCACGCGCGACACGCGGTGTCGCGCGTGCGACGTCGTCGTCGTCGCCACCGGTTGGCAAACCGCTCGTGCCGCCGCACGCCCGGTGCCGGTGAAGCCGCACCCGGCGGTGCCGGGGAGAGACCGGCCGGTCGCGGGGGGCAGTGGGCGGGGGAGGGGGGGGGGGGGGCGGTGCGGTGCCTCGAGATGGGTGAGCGGCGGGGGGTCGCGGGGGGATTGTGGATCGCCTTCCAGTCTCGGCACGATTCTCGTTTCGAGGTTTTATTTTCTTCGTTTGGGAGCGTTCGCCGCCGTCGTCGACGTCACGTGTACGCCCCCCCCACACCCCCTCCCCCCCCCCACCGAGTGTCGCGAGTGTTTTGAAAATGGAAGAGATCTCGCATTCCCCCGCGCGAGTGAGCGAGTGAGCGAGCGAGCGAGTGAGTTGCGCGTTCCTTATTCCGTTTCCGCCCGAACGCGTCACTCGTTCCCGTAGTCGGTGGGGGGGGTCCCTAAGGGGGGGGGGGTCTCTCCGTCTCTCGCACGTAAAGCGGCAGCAGCCGTTTCCTCAAAACCACCGCACGCACAATTTGACGCCGCCTCGGTTTTTTTGGGGTCGGCAAATTGTCGTTCACGCCACCCGGCACCGATCGTCAACAACAACGACGATGATTACTACGGAGAGTTGGGAAGAGACGAAAGGAAGCAAGTGCTGTCAGTTGCCCGCCTGCTCTCGCGTCTCGACCAATCGGCTCGTTCACCTTTGCCGAAGCCTCTCGGCACTCCATCGGTTCTGAAGCGCTCAAGAAACAAAAATTCATGATGTCAATAAACAACGTCGGGTTTGACGCGACGAAGGAAGTTGTCGCTTGTCTTGCCCGTGCTTTATTTTCGTTTCGATGATATACCTTGAAAAAAATAAAATCTGGCAGGAAAGGGCATCTGGCACCGTCCCTCAGGGGCTGTGCGGGCACCCCAGGCGAAGAATGACCACTCCGACTCTCGGGGGAGGCTTCGTGAGAGCCGCCAAACCTCCATCGTGGGGGAGGAGGTCACCAGTAACCCACTCATTGCACCCGCCAAAGAGACGGAGAATCCCCCGTGTAGCCTTGACCGACTGTTGGGGCGAGCGCTGTCCGTGAGTGGCACCCGTTAGGGCCGGCACGGTGGCGCCACGAGGGGGGTGGGTGGCCAGCGCCGCGCCCCGCCGCCTTTGTCTTTCCCCGGCAGCGATGATTTTTAACACGTCGCACCGGGTCACTCGTTTGTGGCTGCGTAGACCTAGGGGAGGCCCAGGTCCCTGTTCGGATGATCCCTCACCGGTGCCGGTGGCAGCCGCGAGCGGGAAATGGAACATCGGCTCGCCGGGTTCGCAGCACCGCTTGCAGCGCCGCCGCCACACGCGACCCCGCCGATCGTCGGCTGACCGCGGTTTTCGACGCGTTCCTCACCGCCGAGTGGACCGAGGCGGCGGGGCCGACACGGGGCGATCTTTGAGGGATTTTGGGAAGCCGGCAAAGTCGATTACAACCGGCGGCGTTGATTACAGGCGGTGTCCGTGCGGGGAGACGGAGTCCAACCTGGACCCCCCCCCCCACCTTGAGGAGTCGCTAGTCTCCGCTGGGTTTTCCGCGCTGCTGACGCGCTACGACCCCAGCGGCGACGGTTATGCCCCGAGCTCACGTCTAAATTACACAGAAACGCAAATTGACACACGCGCGCGCACACACACATATATATATTATCCAGAGTTTTAGTTTTTTTTAAAATCTGATCTTCTTTTCTGATCTTCTCTCGTGTCGCTGCGCGGTGTTTTAGCAAGAGAACCTTCACTTTAAGGACGGGCCGTTCTTTCTTTCGTGAGAAAACATCGATTTGTTATTAGTTTTTACGTCTTTGAGCAAAGGCAGGAGAATGGATGTTAGTGAGAGAACCCCTAAAAGCTGGGAAACACATTCGAACGATAGAGCCAAGAAAGCAAGTTAAAAACAAACCAGAACAATTTAAATACGAAAAATGAATAAAAAATAAAAAATAGCAAAAATATAAAATAAAAATTGTAAAAAAAAACAAACAAACAAAAAAATTTCAAACTGAAAAGTTAAAAAAAAAGTTTAAATACAAAAACACGTGAACATCCACCACCACCACCACCACGCTGTTAAACACTTGACAGAGCCACAATGGGTCGCTGGCAGTGCGCGATGATTATCTCCCCGTCCCCCCCATCCCCCTCAGAGGTTTATAGTTAACGATTGTTAATTTAATAGCTGTACAAAATGATTATTAACGCTGTAAAGGCTTCGGTTTGTCGTTTGTTATGTTTGTCGGGGTAAGAAAGGAAGACGTCTTTTGGTAAATCGGCGAATCGCGAAGTTGTCGCTTCACGTGGTGGGGATCCATCCCGTGGTGAAAGCTTTCGGGATCTGACATCGCGGTGTGTAGGGGATTGTGTTTAGGGGATTGTGTTGTTTATGGGATTGAGTAGGGGAATGAGTTGATGATTGTGTAGGGGAATGAGTAGGGAAATGTGTAGGGGATTGAGTAGGGGATTGTGTAGGGGATTGATGAGTAGGGGAATGAGTAGGAGATTGTATAGGGGATTGAGTATTGGATTGAGTAGGGGATTGAGTATTGGATTGAGTAGGAGATTATGTTGTGTAGAGGGTTGTTAAGGGGAACGTGTAGGGGATTGTGTTGAATAGGGGAATGTGTTGGAGCTTTGTGTAGGGCGTTGTGTTGTGTAGGGGATTGTGTAGGAGATTGTGTAAGGGAATGTGTAGGGAAATGTGTAGGGGAAAGTGTAGGGGATTGTGTAGGAGATTGTGTAAGGGAATGTGTAGGAGATTGTGTAAGGGAATGTGTAGGGGAAAGTGTAGGGAAAAGTGTAGGGGAAAGTGTAGGGGAATGTGTAGGGGATTGTGTAGGAGATTGTGTAAGGGATTGTGTAAGGGATTGTGTAGGGGAATGTGTAGGTGATTGAGTAGGGGAATGTGTAGGAGATTGTGTAGGAGATTGTGTAAGGGATTGTGTAAGGGATTGTGTAGGGGAATGTGTAGGTGATTGAGTAGGGGAATGTGTAGGGGATTGTGTAGGGGAAAGTGTAGGGGAAAGTGTAGGGGAATGTGTAGGGGAATGTGTAGGGGAATGTGTAGGGGATTGTGTAGGGGATTGAGTAAGGGAATGTGTATTGGATTGTGTATGGGATTGTGTATGGGAATGTTTATCCCGTACAATAATTTAGTAATATCTTTATGCCTAAATATTTCCTCGAGTAGCCAGTAGTCGTAGAAAAAGGAATCCGTTTATTTTCTCTCTGTTCGCCTACTCCCCCCTCCCGTGTTAAGTTCGTTGGTTTTGGTTTGCACAAGGTTTGTTTCGTAAAGCAATAGACTTTCTAGAATGATGATGATGATGACGACGATGTTATTGGGATGAATGAGAAGGACCTCTGCAATCATTCGCTCACTCCACTGCTCGCGGAAGCGAAAGACCACTCGAGAAAAGCCTCCCCTACCCCCCTATGTTTGGAGGGTATTTGGCCTACTCTTACACACTGGGTCTTGTACCTTGTAAATGTGGCTGGTTGGAGTTGCCCACGTTTTTGCCCCTCCTCCCTCCCCAATCTGCCCACCGTATGGTTTGGTTAACCGTTGCCATGGGGGGTGTGGTGGTGGTGGTGGTGGAGGTGGTGGAGGTGGTGGAGATTTTTTTAGAGATCGAGCCGAGCTGGCGTGATCCCTTTGCAAATCCCGCGGGTCTCGCCACAGTCTACCCCAGCAGCAGCATCAGCAGCAGCATCAGCAGCAGCATCAGCAGCAGCATCATCGGCATCGCGCTCATAAGTAATTCGTAGAAATTATAAGAAAATAAGATGTGTAAAAAAAAATACGAAAATAGATAAAAATGGAGATACAAAAAATTGCATTCTAACTGAGTAATAAAACATATTTCTTGAACCGTTTATTGAGTCTTTGCGTTATTAAAACATGTTTTTATCGCTTCAGAATATTGCAATGATCCTTTCGCAAAGCCTCTCGTTGTTGTTGTCGTCACCCTGTTTGTTGTTGGTGTTGGGTCCTCCGAGAAGTACCGCCTGCCCCTCAAGCTGGCGGGGTGGTGGGTAAGCTTCATCCGACGCTCGCTTTTTGAGAAAACAGCATCTGTGTTGTCCTTAGCCCTGCCCGTATCATCGATGACCACGTTTGGCTACAGACGGTGTGCAAAAGAAGTTCATCATTACACAAAGACAAAGATCCCCTGTGTAACCTGTAACAGACTGTTGGGGCAAGTGCTGTTAGCGAGCAGCACCTATGAAGACCAGAACGGCACATGAGGGGGTGGGTGGCCAGCACCACGCCCGGCAGCCTTTGTCTCCACAGTGGTACAGTACTCGAGGCTGAGTCGACCTAGGGGAGGCCCAGGAGCGGTTCCGATAATCGCTGGACTACGTAGTGACGGAACAGCGGATGCGGTCCCATGTCCTTGACACCAGGACCTACCGTAGAGCTGATCTGCCCTCTGAGCATCGACTTGTCATCTGTAAGATGTGCCTGCCATTCTTCCACTCCGGTGGTGGGTGTATACCCAGGACCCCATTCAAACCCATAGTGGCATGGTCTCAGCTAGCTGATGAAAGTTGCAAGCGAGAATTTCAGTATCACTTGCATCTGGGGTTTGCATCGTCCCCCACTCCTGATGTCGAGGGGAAATGGGCGAGGTTTAGGACTGTGGCTCATGCAGCTGCAATGGCTGCTTTGGGTATACGGTCCAGACCTCCCCAGAGACCCTGGCTGACAGAGGAGGTGTTCAAGCTGGCTGAGAAAAAGCGACAGGCCCACTCTCATCGGCTACAGCATCCCACGTCGGAGAATGAGGAGGCTTACCGCAGCCTTCGCTCGGAGGTTCGGAGAGCCGTGAGGTGCTGCAAGGATGGGTGGTGGTCGCGGGTTGCTGAGGAGATGGAGTCTGCCTCAGTGGCCCGCGATCACAAATCACTCTTTAAATCCATAAAAAAGTAACCTGCAGCACCACACCTATTACCATCATTGGGGGAAAGAACGGTGATCCAATCTCTGACCCCCAGGAAGAAGATTGCAGATTTGCTGAGCATTTCTGTGAGGTCCTGGGGGAGGGGAAATCCCTCAGCCAGGAGAACAAAGTGGGGATGACCCTGCTGAGGCTGCGGTGCCTCAAATATCGGAGGAGGAAGTCACTCCCTGTGAGTGGCTGGTTGAGGTGCCATCTGTTGAGGAAGTACTGAAGACGATCCAGAGTCTGAGACCAGGAAAGGCACCGGGCAGAGATGATCTCCTAAGCGAAATGCTGAGGGAGGGTGGCGTTTGTGCACAGACTGCCCTACATGACATAACAACAGTCTGAACCACTGGACGGGTTCTGCAGGATTGGAATGATGCCCTGGTGGTCCCCCTCTTTAAGAAGGGGGACCGCACAGACTCTAACAACTACAGGGGCATCTCACTCCTCAGTGTGCCGGGAAAGGTCCTGGCAAGGCTTATTCAACATCGCCTTGCTAGGCACGTGAGGAGAGGCTTGCGGAGCCCCAATACGGTTTCAGGAAAGGGCGTTCCTGCACAGATGCCATATTCTTTGTCCGTTTGCTACAGCAGAGGTGGAGGGAATTCCAACAAGACCTACATCTCTGCTTTATTGACCTGGGTAAGGCCTATGATACCATCAGTATGCCTGGGCTCTGGGTTGTTTTTCGTGCTTTCGGAGTCCCTGACCCTCTGCTCACGATCATTAAGGACCTTCATGATGGTGAGCGGGCCCGGGTAAAACTATGTTGCTGGGAGTCAGACCTTTCCATGTACACCTTGAGGTGCGACAGGGATGTCCTCTGGCTCCCACATTATTTAACATCTATTTTGACCACGTAGTTCGTGAAGCCTTCAATAGCTGTACCGGAGGAATTTCCATTAGGTACAGAAACAATGGGAGGCTGATCGATGCCCGGGTGCGGTCAAGGGATGGCTCCCTATTGCTTAACCATGTTATGTATGCCGACGATCTGGTAATTGCTGCTCACTCAGAGGAGGAGTTGGAGGTGCTGCTGCTGAACCTGGAGCTTTCCACCAAGAAGTGGGGCCTTACCATCAGCCCCACCAAAACTAAGCACCTGCCTGGGTATTTTGTACCATCGGACACTCCACCCCCACAACTCCCAATCGGTGATGGGTGACAGTTGTGGAGAGAGTAGAGAGTTTCCCATACCTGGGCAGTGTGCTCATGACCGGCTCCCGTTTAACAGCAGAGGTCTCACTCCGAATCAGTCGAGCGGCATTATCTTTTCATCAGGTTGTGTAATACTGTGTGGAAGCTACCTGGTCTGTCGCTCTGCACGAAGCTTCGGGTCTTCTCGGCCACAGTCATTCACTCCCTTCTCTACGCTTGCGAAACGTGAACTCCTCTAATAGAACATCTTTGCTGGTTAGAAACGTTTAGGCTGGCCTGCCTACGATCCATCCTGGGTTTAACCAGGCCGGATTGTGTAAGGAGCTCACAAATCCTTGAAAGATCTGGACAAAGTCCCATCGGTGAGCACCTCCGGCAGGCAAGGCTGCGTTGGCTGGGCCATGTAGCCCGCATGCCCAATCACCGCATGCCTCAACAGCTTTTGTTCGGCCGGATCGAGGGGGCTAAACGGGCGCGGCACGGGCTAGAGAAGAGATGGAGTGACGTGGTACAGGAGGATGTGGAGCTGAGTGGACTTGCTGATGACTGGTACCAGCTGTGTCAAGATCGTCCTCTGTGGAGGAGGCTCGTGAAGGACGCTACTGGGCATTTGGAGGCAGTCGCCTTCCAACAACAACAGAGGGCGGAGGAGCGATGCTCACAACAACGAGCGGAGCGCCGGGTTGCTAAAGCACAGCAAGTTGGCACAGTAGGGGGCACAGGTGGTGCATCAGCCAGTCATCTCGGTCATCTCAGTCAGTCGACCTGTGGCACCTACTGGGTCTGCCCCGTGACCTCCTGCCAGCGGGCGTTCGACACTTCACGTGGCCTCAAGGTGCACATGGCCTGGCACGAGCGTCGTGGTGACGTCACCGCCACAGTGGCGAATGGCGGTTGTTGTTGTTTGTGTGGGCGAGCAGACACCGCACGAATCTGCCCCTGCCTGCTTGCAGCTGGGATGCTCGCCGTTCGATCCCGTTCATCGCGCCCGTCGCTTATGGCGGGTTTTGGGGTTGTTTGCTGCTGCTGTTTGTTG
The DNA here is from genome assembly GCF_015708825.2 of Lethenteron reissneri. Taxonomy (NCBI): domain Eukaryota; kingdom Metazoa; phylum Chordata; class Hyperoartia; order Petromyzontiformes; family Petromyzontidae; genus Lethenteron; species Lethenteron reissneri. The sequence continues at coordinate 5,920,606 of NC_083841.1, read as the reverse complement.
CTGTTATTGTTCAACTCCCGGCGTGTCGCGGGGTGCTGTGCACGGCAAAGATGGGAAGTAGTTGAGCGTCAAGCGAGCAAACGAGAAGTGAGAAAGACGGCTTTGAAATTTGTACTTAAAACTTTCGTGACTGGTACGAATTCAAATTCTATGGTTCTTTCGGCAAAGTCACGTAAATAGAAAAAAATGATAACAATTAAATAAAAATGAAAATAAAGTGAACCGAAAGATCCATAGAATAAGGCAGAAGACGGAGAGCTCTGCATGTGTGATGCCGCCTCCGCAAAGCCGCTCGGCGGGCGCCCCTTCTACAACCTCGCCACCACCAAGCGACGGGGCCGACCCCACTTCCTCCTCACCGCCCCCCACATAAACACACCCTCACAATTTTTTACCTAGAGCTCCGAGGGGAGGTCTCCTGGCCGGAAGGTTTTTACCCGAAAGCCCTCATAGGGATAATCTTCACGGTTTCCTGCGGCCAGGGAATTGGGCGACCTCCCCCGATGCTGGTTCGCACCGCGGCGCTGTGACCCGGGTTGAGATTGTATGGTCACGGCGAGAGCTGTCCAGCCACCACGGTTGAAACGCACCCCCCACACACACACACGTATCGACAAGGCAGGCAGGGGTCCGCAATCCACAAACGGATGGCGGGAAAACGGGACCCCGCCCACTGTTCGACTAGACGACGTAATCCGTCGCGCTAACCAGATTCGAACTGCCCGAAGCCAGCCAGGGGACAGGTGAAGCATTGTGATTGGCCAGCGGAGCGGGACCCCCTGTGAGGGGAGGAGGATAAAGAGAGGGGTGAGAGAAGCATAGGGGACTTCTTCTCCAGTCAGCTCCCGTGCCGTCAACTCCGGAATCCAGCGACTCGAACGTCGGTGAGACGTGTCGACGCGCTGCGAGGACAAGCCGACAGGAGCGTCTAACTGTGAGTGAGAGAGAGAGAGAAGGGTGAGACTTAGTATAAAAACCAATCTGCTTAGGGCCTATCGAATTAGATAAATCTGGTACAGACCCTTGGGCAATAGTGTAGGCCTGCCTTGTCGATCCTTACTGACTTAACAGCGAATCGCAGTCAGCCGGCAATAAATCATTAATAACTAATCGTAGCCTCGTGTGGTTTCGACGAGAGTGTGAACGCGCGCGGTGCTGTGTGTACGTACGCTCACAGCAGGTGAGTGCTGCGCGGGGCTGTGTGAGGGGAGGTGTCGCGTTTGTAACGTGGGTGGTCGGTGTTGAGACGCGTGCTGCGTGCGGGCTCACACCCACCGCAAACATCTGTTCTACGGCCCCTTTAAACGAGCGTTATCACCGCTCATGGTGGCCATGCGTGTGCGAGCAATGCCATGGCCCTCCAACCTCCGACCCCCAGCTGCCAATGCGATTTCTAGAGCGTGCACGGAGTTGAGCAGTAGCGTGCGGGTAGTTATTACCAATGTTTGAGGGAAGGCATGAGGAGGGTGTTTGAATGAACAAGGTGGCTAAGGGACCAGCTGAGAGTTATGTCACATAGAGAGGAATCGGGAGGCAGTAGCCCCTACACATGCAGATACGAGCTACCGTCGGAGGCCGTAGGACTGCGAGAAGGGCTGGGTGCAGACGCAGCACTTGTCGTAGTAAAAAAAGAATATTACATAGAAAACAGGGGGAACATAGACATAGAGTAGGGAGAGAGGGGGTAGGGATAGAGAGATGGGGGGGTGGGGGGTTAGAGAGAGAGGGTAGAGAGAGAGGGGGTAGAGAGAGAGGGAATATGTAAGATGAGGGAGAGCGGAGCGTGCAATCTTTTGTGAAATCTTTCTTTTAAAAAAAGGGGGGGGGGGCACATAAAGCAAAGCATTGAAAAAAAAAAAAACTACACCGAAAATTTTCTTGTTTCCTCTGATCGTAAAAAAAAGAGAGAGAAAGAAAGCGATTTGAAACAGGTACGTTTTGAGTCGCGATATGAAGGTTGTTGTTGTTGTGTCTGGGAAGTCCCCGTGACCTCGAAGGGGCAATGGCGTTCAGCTGCCGCAATTCCATGGGCACGATGACCCCCCCCCCCCCCCCACACAGACAAAGTGTGAAGGCCGAGACCGTGGGACATCGTTGTGACCTTTCCGCCGATGGATTTCGCTTGAGAGTTCAGACCTCGGATAATCTCTCTCGTTCTCTGCACTGCCTACACGCGGTGAAGTAGCCTGCAGGCTGAGCTACTGTGGCTTGAAGTAACCGTGTGGCTCGATTTCCCATGCTGTTACAAGTATTTAAAGTATTTTATGTTTAACCAGGGAAGGCTATGTAGTAGCTCTCTCTCTCTTTTTGTTTTTATTCTTTGGGTCTTTTAGTTAAGTCACGTAGATAGAAAAAAACAATAATAATAAAATTATAAAATTGAAAATAAAGTGAAAAAAATAATAAGCATATAACGACGTTTCGATCGCAACACAAGCAATCGTCATCAGGAGAAAAAAGAGGGGGAAGCTGCTGATGCAGGCTGTTTATAAAGTTTGAAATGGGTGTAGCCCAAGGGTCATGAACGAAGTGGGCGGGGCTATCTTCTTGGTTCTTTCGGTAAAGTCACGTAGAAGGGAAATAATAAAATAAATATAAAACATAATAAAATACAATTCTCGTATGTGAAAAAAGTATTATTTAATTATTTCCTTTCTACGCGACTTTACCGAAAGAACCAAGAAGATGAATCCCTGCAGTCACGAAAGCTTTAGATCGAAATTTGGGCGGGACTAGTGATGTGAAAGTGAGAAATTTGCATGTCAATGTAAGATCGGAGAGCTGCCTCCACAACGAGAGTGCAGAGGTGGCCATTGTATTGTGAGAGATTAGCATGTCAATGTAAGATCGCATGCGGAGGTGGCCATTGTATTGTGAGAGATTAGCATGTCAATGTAAGATCGCATGCGGAGGTGGCCATTGTATTGTGAGAGATTAGCATGTCAATGTAAGATCGCATGCGGAGGTGGCCATTGTATTGTGAGAGATTAGCATGTCAATGTAAGATCGCATGCGGAGGTGGCCATTGTATTGTGAGAGATTAGCATGTCAATGTAAGATCGCATGCGGAGGTGGCCATTGTATTGTGAGAGATTAGCATGTCAATGTAAGATCGCATGCGGAGGTGGCCATTGTATTGTGAGAGATTAGCATGTCAATGTAAGATCGCATGCGGAGGTGGCCATTGTATTGTGAGAGATTAGCATGTCAATGTAAGATCGCATGCGGAGGTGCCCATTGTATTGTGACAGATTAGCATGTCAATGTAAGATCGCATGCGGAGGTGGCCATTGTATTGTGAGAGATTAGCATGTCAATGTAAGATCGCATGCGGAGGTGGCCATTGTATTGTGAGAGATTAGCATGTCAATGTAAGATCGCATGCGGAGGTGGCCATTGTATTGTGAGAGATTAGCATGTCAATGTAAGATCGCATGCGGAGGTGGCCATTGTATTGTGAGAGATTAGCATGTCAATGTAAGATCGCATGCGGAGGTGGCCATTGTATTGTGAGAGATTAGCATGTCAATGTAAGATCGCATGCGGAGGTGGCCATTGTATTGTGAGAGATTAGCATGTCAATGTAAGATCGCATGCGGAGGTGGCCATTGTATTGTGAGAGATTAGCATGTCAATGTAAGATCGCATGCGGAGGTGGCCATTGTATTGTGAGAGATTAGCATGTCAATGTAAGATCGCATGCGGAGGTGGCCATTGTATTGTGAGAGATTAGCATGTCAATGTAAGATCGTATGCGGAGGTGGCCATTGTATTGTGAGAGATTAGCATGTCAATGTAAGATCGCATGCGGAGGTGGCCATTGTATTGTGAGAGATTAGCATGTCAATGTAAGATCGCATGCGGAGGTGGCCATTGTATTGTGAGAGATTAGCATGTCAATGTAAGATCGCATGCGGAGGTGCCCGTTGTATTGTGAGAGATTAGCATGTCAATGTAAGATCGCATGCGGAGGTGGCCATTGTATTGTGAGAGATTAGCATGTCAATGTAAGATCGCATGCGGAGGTGGCCATTGTATTGTGAGAGATTAGCATGTCAATGTAAAATCGCATGCGGAGGTGGCCATTGTATTGTGAGAGATTAGCATGTCAATGTAAGATCGCATGCGGAGGTGGCCATTGTATTGTGAGAGATTAGCATGTCAATGTAAGATCGCATGCGGAGGTGGCCATTATATTGTGAGAGATTAGCATGTCAATGTAAGATCGCATGCGGAGGTGCCCGTTGTATTGTGAGAGATTAGCATGTCAATGTAAGATCACATGCGGAGGTGGCCATTGTATTGTGAGAGATTAGCATGTCAATGTAAGATCACATGCGGAGGTAGCCATTGTATTGTGAGAGATTAGCATGTCAATGTAAGATCGCAGAGCCTCCGCCACATAGAGGACATGAGCAACGGCGTCTGTGTTAGTGTCAACCTGTTAATGTAAAATCAGAGAGTCTAAAATAACTGCTAACATCGGCAGGTAAGATGGAAACATCACAGTCAATTATGACTTAAATTGGTTAATAACGTCCTTCCAATGATTGCTCAGTTTGTACCCATCTTCTCAGTTGAAATTGTGTCTATATATCTGGATGGCTTCATGAACGAATCTTTGTTGATAGCCAGTGGGTTTGCAGAGTACCTTCGTCTTGGAGAAATACATTTCGTGTGAGCCGACAGCGTTAAAATAATGATCAGGTATTTGTCCTACCGTGTTTCAGATCTGCCTTATGTTCACGAATACGGTCCCGAGACATGTCGCTTAGTTTCCCCAATGTAACTGCTGCCGCAGGCACAGCTTAGTTGGTAGACGCCGGGGTATTGCATGCCAGGGATCACACCCCTCACAGATGGAATCAGATCACGAATTTTACGTACTGTGTTAAATCGAACATGGATTTCGTGTTTTTTCATGATTTTGGAAATCTTTTTGGTGACCCCTGCTTTGTATGGCAAGGTGATGGTTTTGATTGGGTCCTCAGATGGTTCTTTCCCAACGGTTGGGCTGATAGCTTTACGTATTGTGTAGTCCGAATATCCATTCGTCTTGAGAGCTTGGTGTACATGTTCCAGTTCACTGGCTAGGTGGTAATGGTCAGAAATACATCGAGCTGTATGGTGTAGAGTTTTGATGAGGGAATTCTTCTGGGATGGATGGTGGTGGGAGTCAGGTTTAAGGTAGGTAGGCATCCGTATGGGTGGCTTTCCTGTAGACAGTGTCCCATTGAGCCATCTGGTCTCTTTTGGATTAAAACATCCAAGAATGGTAACTTGCCATCCTTTTCCACCTCCATGGTGAATTTCATGGCTGGGTGTATGGAATTGATATGGTTGAGGAATTGGTTCAGAGTTGGCAGGCCATGCGGCCAGATGACGAATGTGTCATCTACGTACCTCTTCCACAAGGACGGACGTAGAGTGGATGCCTGGATGGTATCTGTCTCGAAATTTTCCTGGAGATAAGGGAGAATTCATTGGGGTACCTTCAACTTGTTTGTACAATGTTCCATTCCAGGTGAAGTAAGTGTTGGTGAGGCAGTGTCTAACCAGGGCCGGTACATCAGCGTTCAATCCTTGTTGGACCAAATCTTCAATGATTGCAGTGGTGTCAGGCACAGTAACTTTGGTAAACAAAGACACCACATCGCAACTGATGAGCAAATCACCTGGAGACAGTGAGATGTCCTTAATTAACGATACCAAGCTGAAGAGGTCTTACCCGTGAATGGTTGTAAGGTCTCAGACATAAATGGGGCCAGTTTGTAGGTGTGTGAGTCAATGGTGGAGACAATAGGACAAAGTGGTGTACCTTCTTTATGGATCTTTGCTAAGCCATACAATCTGGGTGGTCTAGCAGTAGAGGGTTTTTAGGAAAGCAACTTGGTTGGTTCGATTAAAGATGTTGAATCAGTGATACTATTGTTGGTTTTCATAACCAGGTGGTTGGTGGGATCTCTGTTGATTTTGGTATAGCTACCATCATTTTAAGTAGGTCCTGAATTTTGTTATTGTATGTGGTTTTGTCAATGATGGCAGTGGCATTGCCCTTGTTGGCTAAGAGGATGACTATGTCATCTCTCTTTGTTAATTGAGAAAGCTCAAAGCGCTCATCTTTACTGATGTTGCTAATAGGTGTCTTAGCGTTTTTGAGGATTGCAGTGATTTCCGATCTTGCCACGTCTGCAGAAACGTGTCCCAAACCATTAAGAGCTACGTCGACCTGGGCAATGATATCATCAACTGGGATGTGTTTAGGGGTGTAGCGAAATTCAACCCTTTAGCTAGAACCGATTTAAGCTTGTTCTTGAAAAGGAGGTTGAACTTGGAAATCAGGCTATCTTTGCATTTAGCTGACATTGAGGCAGCTGAAGAGGCCGTCATGTCATCTACATGTTCCCAATCAGATGTAGACATTTTTTTCTGTGATTTCAAGAGAGTCTTGTCTAAATTGTCGAGTTTAAATCGGAGCAATCTTATTCTCTCTGAGATCAGGGCTAGGCCGGCCCTGAACAAGATCCGTTTAGCATTAGGAGAAGTGACAGCAGCAGATGTGAGCGTAAAGGCGATCGGTATTACCTTAGTGTCGCGGCATCTCTTCAGAAATGTGAGCGACTTGATCAAATTAACCTTCTTGTCTAGAAGTTTGTTAAAATATCTAATAGTTGTGTGGAAACCCTCCCCGTAGAGGCGGTTAAATCTTGACTTAAAGCTTTCGGGCCTGCAGGAATTGATATTCTTTGGGTCTTACGGTAAAGTCACGTAGATAGAAAAATAACAATAAAATAATAAAGATTTTAACGAAGTGAATAAAATGTGGTGGGCTCACATTAAATTGATTTCTCCAAGACGAAGGTACTCTGCAAACCCACTGGCTATCAACAAAGATTCGTTCATGAAGCCATCCAGATATATAAACACAATTTCAACCGAGAAGATCGGTACAAACTGAGCAATCATTGGAAGGACGTTATTAACCAGTTTAAGTCATAACTGTCTGTGATGTTTCCATCCTACCTGCTAATGTTAGCAGTTATTTTAGACTCTGATTTGACATTAACAGTTTCACACTAACACAGCCGCCGTTGCTCATGTCCTCTATATGGCGGCGGATCCGCGATCTTACATTGACATGCTAATCTCTTACATTGACATGCTAATCTCTTACATTGACATGCTAATCTCTTACATTGACATGCTAATCTCTTACATTGACATGCTAATCTCTTACATTGACATGCTAATCTCTCACAATACAATGGCCACCTCCGCACCCTCGTCATGGAGGCAGCTCTCCGATTTTACATTGACATGCAAATTTCTCACTTTCACATCACTAGCCCCGCCATAATTTCGATTTAAAGCTTTCGTGACTGCAGGGATTCATCGTCTTGGTTCTTTCGGAAAAGTCACGTAGAAGGGAAATAATAAAAATAAAACATAATAAGAGAATTGTATTTTATTATGTTTTATTTTTATTATTTCCCTTCTACGTGACTTTACCGAAAGAACCAAGAAGATAGCCCCGCCCACTTCGCTTATGACCCTTGGGCAACACCCATTTCAAACCTTTAAAACAGCCTGCCTCAGCAGCTCTTCCCCTCAGTGGCGGCTCCTGCAAAATCTCTCAGGGGGGGCAAATCTCTGGATGATTGATAAGGATAAGGTCCACCCATGCAATGGATAAATTAACAGCTTAAGCATGTAAAGGCAACTTCACTTCTTTAATATTAATGAAAAATAAAGTGACTCTTACAATACATCTTGTTAGTTTCTATACTCACTATTAAAACAAACCACTCAAGTTTATTTTATTAAAAATTCCACTAGGTGGCGATAAATTATATTGTTGGATGAAACGTGCTTACGTATGATGACGTAAGCACGTATGATGACGTAAGCACGTATGATGACGTAAGCACGTTAGGGCGAGCCCTCCCGGAAGCCATAGAGAATGCATTGGAGCGCCCCCGTTCGAAAAAAAACATCTTTGAATGTAAGTCTATGGGGCCACTCGGGGCGATTCTCAGCCGGAGTGAAATCGCCCCAAAAGAGGCGGTATTCCACAGAACGTGACATGACGCTGATTGGACTATATCCAGAGGCACAGTGACGGCTCGCGTGACTCTGTGGTTGAATGACATTGGTGGTGCGTCGCCCAATCGCCCTAATGAAGAAACCGCCCCTGCTTCCCCTCTTTTTTCTCCTAATGACGATTGCTTGTGTTGCGATCGAAACGTCGTGATATTTTCATGATTTTTATTCACTTTATTTTCGTTTTTATTATTTTATTGTTATTTTCTTTTTTTCTATCTACGTGACTTTACCGAAAGACCCTGAATAATATGAATTCCTGCAGTCACGAAAGTTTTAAGTCAATCTTTTTTTGTTTTCTTTTATAAAGCAGAAGCGATCTTGCTATGACAAATGAAGTTGGATGATCAGGTGGTTTCCTTTTTTTGTAGCCAAATAACTCTCGAAATGCGTGACGTCGATTCTAAATGTGGGGGAAAAAATGGAGGGCCTGGATGAAAAGTCCACGCGATCACGGGGAGAGAGAGACACGCAAACTCCAAATATACAGCAGCAGGTGTCATGTTCGGGACAGAACCCACGACCTCCTGTACACCAGGTGAGGTAGTTAACATCTAGCCACCGTGATGATGAGAGAGAGAGATGCAAACTCCAAATATACAGCAGGCGTCAGGGTCCGGATCGAACCCACGACCTCCTGTGCACCAGGCAAGGTAGTTAACATCTCCTAGCCACTGTGATCATGATGAGAGAGAGAGAAACTCAAACTCCAAATATACAGCAAGCGTCAGGGTCTGGATCGAACCCACGACCTCCTGTGTACCAAGCAAGGTAGTTAACATCTCCCAGCCACAGTGATGATGAGAGAGAGAGAGACGCAAACTCCAAATATACAGCAAGCGTCAGGGTCCGGATCGAACCCACGACCTCCTGTGCACCAGGTGAGGTGGTTAACATCTCCTAACCACCGTGATCATGATGAGAGAGAGAGAATCTCGAACTCCAAATCTCCAGCAGGTGTCAGGGTCGGGATCGAACCCACGACCTCCTGTGTACCAGGCGAGGTAGTTAACATCTCCCAGCTACCGCGGCGCCCACATCTTCCAGGCTCAGCTGTGGCTGGAGACGACGTTTTGGCGAAAATTCCGAGCGAGCAAGCGCCGTGGTAGCCCCCGAAAACCTTCACCCGGCCCAGCACTGTGAAGTTATGGTCAAAGTGGCCCCAACAAGTGGAAGACAACCTTGAAATCCGTTAAAAAGTGAACAAACAAGGGGAGCACGATCGCTTTATATATATTTATTGTTTTTTCTTAAATGCCACCTCGTCTGAAGGTTGTCGCGGTCGACGCTCACCGTTGCTCGGGCACGTTGCCCGACGTTTCGCCCACGGTACCGGCGGAGGCTCCGGGCGCGTGCGGCGAAACGTCGGGCCGCTGCGCCCGAACGATGCGCGGCTCCGCAGCCCGAAGTCACGTGGTTGGAGGGCCAAGTGGGGTTTTGTTTGTTTATTTTTGTGACAATTAACAACATTTGTAACCGGGCCCAAAGCCTGCCTTCCCCATGCGGCATTGAAGCAGGAACGTCGAACGGCTTTTTCAGGATATTATCTTTTGTAAAAACAAAAAACAATCCACCATCATCATCATAATAACCATCATCATCATAACTATGATCATTATAACCATCGTCATCATCATTATCATAACCATCATCATCATAACCATCGTCGTCGTCATCATCACAACCATCGTCGTTACCATGGTAATCATTGTCGTCATCATGGTAACCATCGTCATCATCATCGTCACCATCATCATCATAACCATCGTCGTCATTGCCGTCACGCGCATCTGCCACCGACGTCACACAGTAACGCGTGACGTCAGATCACCGCGAGTGGTGGGTGGGGGTGTGTGTGGGGGGGGTGTCTCTTGCACGTGGCTTCGTGTCGTCGTCGTCACCGGCACTGACGTCACACAGCAACGCGTGACGTCAGATCACCCCGAATGGGGGTGGGGGTGTGTGGGGGGGGGTGTCTCTTGCACGTGGCTTCGTGTCGTCGTCGTCACCGGCACTGACGTCACACAGCAACGCGTGACGTCAGATCACCCCGAATGGGGGTGGGGGTGTGTGTGGGGGGGGGGGGGTCTCTTGCACGTGGCTTCGGGTCGTCGTCGTCACCGGCACTGACGTCACACAGTAACACGTGACGTCAGATCACCCCGATCGATCCACTGATACCACACGTGACTCCACCCCCGACTCCACCCCCCCCACTACTCCACCAACAATAGGTGGAGTTTGACTTCTATATTTGGGGGGGGGGGGGGCGGGGAGCGGGTGGGGGGGGTTCGCTTGGTCCCTCCCATTAGGAATTGCGCGTGCATATAATTATTATTTACTTTTAATATTAATTGTAAACTACTGGAAATAAATTAATAAATTGGCCCGGTTTTGGCGGGACGTTGACTTGCCACATCCCCCACACCCCCTCCCCTCCCCCCCTCTCCCCCCCACCCCCTCCCTCCCCTCCACCCCCTCCCCCCCCCTCCACCCCCTCCCTCCCCTCCACCCCGGTATCCACGGCGTCTCGCGTTCGGTACAACGGCAACACACGATTTTGCAAACAAAACAAACAACAACAACAACACAACAATCCGGTGGGGGAGGGAGGGGGCGGGGGAAAGTATGAAGCTTCTGACATCGCGACGGGAAATATAAATTAAAAATTTATTTTATGTTTATTTTATTTATCAAATAATAGTTATAAAATAAATATAAAACATGTTAAATATTTATTTTATTTATAAAATAAATATTTGTAACATTTATTTTATTGATAAAATAAATATAAATATTTTATATTTATTTTAGTTATAAAATAAATATTTTGTACATTTATTTTATTGATAAAATAAATATATTCAATTTTATCTATAAAATAAATATTTTTAATATTTATTTTATTGATAAATAAATATAAAATGTGTATTATATTTATTTCATTTATAAAATGAATATTTTTTTTATATTTATTTTATTTATAAAATAAATATAAGAAATATTTTATATTTATTTTCTTGAAATATAAAAACAAATATTCATTTTATTGATAAAATAAATACAATACGTATTTATATTTATTTTATTAATAAAACAAATATAAAAGAATAATACATACGTCATCTTTACTTTATTTATGAAGCAAACATTTATTTATTTAACTTATATTTATTTTATTTACAGCGCACAGATTTCCTCCCCGTCTTCCCCCACGGCACCTCCTGCGCCAGGTACAGGGCGATGTCGCCGTCTCTCTGTGTCCACGTGTCATCTCGCTCAAGTCAACCCACGGCGGCTCCTGCTGGCTGGGTCATGCTCACGTGACCTCCCGCCCAGGCCTCCACGTGCACGTAGCCTGGCACAGGCGCCGCAGTGACGTCACCGCCACTTGGTGGCGAATTGGTCGGCAGTTTTTGCGGCTTGGGATGTGTCATCCCTCCGGGCACTTTAGAATAACCGCCCGCCATCCACCGAATGAGTAAACAGTTCTGCAGCGAAATGAATCCCCCTACAAACAACAACAACAACACGAAGCCAACATGCCGTTCCTTCGCGAGTGTCACAACCAACTCCTCCTCGTGCCCATCACAAGTCGCTGGGCCAAAGTGTCGCCTTCGGGATTCCGGGTTGGCAGAAAATGTCATTTCCACGGGGAGACTGACGCAGAGGGGGGCGGGGGGCGGGGGGAGACGACGAGACTGGAGTTGAGAGAGGGAGACAGAGAGGGCGGGGAGAGGGTGAGAGGTAGGGAGGGAGGGACGGAGGGAGAAAGAGAGGGAGGGAGGGAGGGAGGGAGGGGGGAGGGGAGGGAGGGGGGGACAGAGGGGAGGGAGAGAGGGGAGGGAGGGAGTGAAGGGAGGGAGAGAGGGGAGGGAGGGAGAGAGGGGAGAGAGAGAGGGGAGGGAGGAGGGGGAGATGGGAGGGAGGGGGGGGACAGAGGTGAGGGAGAGAGGGGAGGGCCCTCGAAGCGTGGTGGTGGTGGGGGGTGATGAATGAGTAACTATCCACACCGCTCAGCTCCATGACGGTGTCACATGACCTGGGGGGGCCCCGTTCTACCGGACCACCTCGCAGCTCAGCATTTGACAACAGAGAGGTTGGAGGTGAAGGGGGGGGGGCGCCCCCAGCTCAAAAGAACAAAAAAACCAACAACGCCGCCGCTCTCCGCCAGCAGCTCTCATCAGCGCGGACGATCACACCGGCGTGGTCCTCCTGTTGGCCAGGCTGCTGCTCAGCAGGCCCTCCGGCAGCTCTTTGTGGACGCAGTTGTGGACGTGCAGGAAGCCGGCCTCAGCCGCCAGCCGCTCGGACGAGCTGAGGTAGGACGCGGGTCCCAGGATGCCCTTGCCCACACCGTCCCTGTTGGCGAGCGCGTACATGGCCATGTCGTTGGCGGACTGCTGCTGCTGCTGCAGCTGCTGGGAATGCGACAGCGTCAACGCCACCGGCGGAGGATGGAGAGGATGGTGCGGGGGAGTCACGTAGCCCTTGAGAGCGGCGGTCCGGTCGTCGTCGTCGTCGTCGGAGCGAGCGGCCGCGGCTGCCGGGCCGTCGCCTTCGCCGCCTTCGTCGTCGCTGGAGCGCGAGCTGGAGCGGGAGCGCCTGCGGTAGCGGTAGACGTAGCTGGGCAGGCGCGCCACGGTGGACCTCTTGAGGAAGTCGGGGCGGAAGCGCGCCCGCTCCAGCCGGTGGTTGTCGATGTAGATGCGCACGGCGAGGACGCCGACCATCTCGGCGACGACGAAGGAGAGCGCGCCGAAGTAGAAGGACCAGCCGTACGAGTAGCTGTTCTTCTTGGACTGGCTCTGGTTGGGGTCGCCCACGTTGGCCGAGATGTAGACGATGATGCCGATGATGTTGCTCAGGCCTGCGGGGCGAGAGGGAGAGACGGAGAGACGTGGCGCGCTCGCTCACTCACTCACATGCTCACCCAGTCGCTCAACCACCCACTCACACAACTGTAGTGACATTGAATGAGTCACTGTAGCGCGTGGCGCTGGGGGATTGGTAGACAATGAAATTACGGGTAGCAGCCCGTTCTACCAGTTGGACCCGTGGGCCAAACCCGGACCCTTCTGGGGGATCCAAAAGGGTGCGTGGCCGAGGGCGGTGCCTGGCTACGCTGTGGAGAATAAAAGGTGAGCTCCGACTCCGAGTCGGGGCCTGCTGCTATCAGGAATGGAACTCGTCATGCTGCTGTCGTCGTGGTCTTCACCTCTTCAAGCTGAGTCTGGAAGCATGTTGGCTGTCCCGACCCTGTATGGAGTTGTCCCCTATGCCTGTGAGAGCTGGAATTAACAAGATGGATAACGTCTCCTACTAGTATCTCTGAATTAGTACACTACATTTGGTGTCAGAAGTGTTATCGAAAGAAAAAAGTTTTTGTTTTAGCGTTGTTGGGAATTTATTTTCGAAATACTTATGGGAAGAATAGGCTATGTCAAAATCTGCAAAGAGGAGGTCCTGCATCAGCATATCCTCGAGCGATGAGGGTTCCCGGGCAGCCCCAATAGCCAGGACCCCGGTGGGGGTCCCGGAGAAGCGGTCCCGGCGGGCAGCGGGCGAAGGATGATGATCCCTCGCTGCCGTCGGCTGGCGAAGGCCTGCGGGCACTCAATGCATCGTGGAGCTGCTCTACGCGGTGACGGCGCTGGTGGGGCAGCTGGGTAAGGAAGAGCCGGTGGAGGGGTCTGCGACTCGGGGGCAGCGAACAGGCGACTCCGCCGTCACTGACAACCAATGGTGGGAATCGAGTCCCGCAGAATTTAACCTGCCGCTGACAGCTCATCCGGGGGCGCCTTCCCTCGCGCAGCGGCTTCCGTTTATTAAGGAATTTTCGGCTGCGGGGGGTGATTGGGCGGCCTTCTGGCGGCGTTTCGCCGCCACTTGCGAGCTCACAGCATGGTCCGACGTGGAGGTGCTACATGTTCTTCCCACCATGCTAGATGATGCCTTCGCCGCGTTTTTTCCCATTCCCCAGGCGGACAGGGCAATGCTGCGGCAAGCATACGCACAGTTTGGGTTCTTTTAACCCCTTCAAATAGAGTGGTTCGTGGTCTCACTTTGATAGGGGCCCAGATGATAGTCAGGGGGATTAGGAGCCCTTCCTGCAAATATTAAATGGTGGGCTGGGTACCGCGGTCATACAGGCGGGTACGGTGTTGGCCCACATGACAGCGGCGTGTTGTGGAGAAACGGATGATGTAACCACTTGGGTCGTGGCCGCGGTTGAACGGGATGCGGTGTTGGATGACTCGTGGATGGATCCGTTGTGTGTGGGTAATCCGGATTTGTCGTGGGAACAGAGGGGCGAGTTGCGGGCATTGCTTCGGGAATTCTTTGATGTATTTAGTAAGGGTAAATTTGATGTGGGCTGCACGTCCCTGATGCATCACCATATCGACACGGGTGGCGCCGCTCTCATTCGTCAGAACTAATTTCGGTTTAGACCAAAGGAGAAGGACTACGTTCGTTAGGCGTTCGATGAGATGTTTGCCGCCAATATAATCTCCCCATCCACCAGTCCGTGGGGTGCTCCCATAGTCCTGGTTAAAAAGAAGGGCGGGAGTTTGCGTTTTTGCGTAGATTTTCGGAATTGAAATAAAGTCTCCGTGGCAGACACGTATCCGCTCCCACGGATGGATGATTCGTTGAATGCCCTGTCGGGGGCGTGGTTTTTCTTCACCCTGGATCTATTGTCGGGGTTTTGGCAGTTGCCCCTGGATGAATGTTCAAAACCTAAAACCACGTTCTGGACACCGCAAGGGCTGTTTCAATTTAACGTGCTTCCGATGGGGCTTCACTCGGCTCCGGCCACGTTCCAGCGACTAATGGAGTTGGTACTGTCTGGGCTCCAATGGGAGTCATGTCTGATCTATTTGAATGCCGTGATTGTCTTCGGTCGCACGTTCCGGGAACATCTGCAGCGGTTGCGTGCGGTATTTGTTAAAATGCGGGTGGCTAATTTAAAATTCAAGCCACAGAAATGTTACCTCTTGAAAAAATCGGTTCACTACCTGGGTCACGTTGTTATCGAGTCCGAGATCGCCACGGACCCTACAAAGACTGCGTGTGTGAGTGGCCGACCCCCACGTCGGTGGGTTAGGTCCGTAGTTTTGTGGGGTTTGTGTCGTATTACCACCGCTTCGTGCCCGGGTTTGCAACAATCGCAAAGCCGCTCCACGTTCTCACGGCAAAAAGCCAGAGGTTTCGGTGGGGGAAAGAGGAGGAGGCCGCATTTGTTATGCTGCGAGATGGCCTTGTTCTCCACCTGCAAAAATATGACCCCGATTTCACATTGCCTTTTGTGTTGGATACGGACACCAGTGATACCGGGATCGGCGCCATATTGTCGCAGGTGGAGAACGGATTGGAGAGCGTGGCCGAGTGCTGTCCCCTGCAGAGCAGCGCTATTGTGTCACGCGCTGCGAGTTGTTGGCTATCGTGCACTTTGTCCAGCATTGCGAATGTCGCGTGAATATTGTTGTGTTCGTCGTCCCGCTATGTGACATATAAAGGCCAGCCGGGACGGCTGTTTTTTTCATGGGGGGGGGGGGGGGGGGTGATGTAGTGACATTGAATGAGTCACTGTAGTGTGTGGCGCTGGGAGATTGGTAGACAATGGATTTAGGGGTAGCAGCCCGTTCTACCAGTTGGACCCGTAAGATCCAGAAGGGTGCGTGGCCGAGGGCCACACTGGGGAGAGTAAAAGGCGAGCTCCGACTCCCAGTCGGGGCCTGCTGCCATTGGGAATGGAACTCGTCATGCTGCTGTCGTCGTCGTCTTTGCCTCTTCGAGCTGTGGGTCTGGAAACATGTTGGCTGTCCAGACCCGGTATGGAGTTGTCCCCTATGGCTGTGAGAGCTGGAATAAACAAGATGGATAATGCCTCCTACTAGTGTCTCTGAATTAGTACACTACACACCCACACACCCATCCACTCACCCACCCACTCAACCACCCACCCACACATCCAACCACTCACCCACCCACTCACCCACCCACCCGCACACCCACCCATATGCACACCCACCCACTCACTTGTACACCCACCCACCCACTCGCACACCCAACCACTCACCCACCCACCCACAAACCCACCCACTCGCACACCCACCCACACACACACCCACCCACTCGCTTGCCCACCCACTCGCTCGCCCACCCACTCGCTCACCTACCCACTCACCCACTCACCAACCCACCCACTCATCCACCCACTCACCCACGCAACCATCCCAACGCTGATTTAAAAAAATATATATTTATCTGCAAATTACAAACTCAACTCTTTTTTCTTTTACCGTGTTAAGTCCCCGACTGAGCAACGTAGTAGCTTTTCTTTCAGAAGCAACCACGTGGCTATCACAAATGGTAGCCTCAACGAAGTCTCTAATCGTCATCATCATCACGTGGAAATTCATGGCAGTAGCCAAATAACTCCGTGATGTCGATTCTAAACGCGGGGCGATGGGGGGGGGGGGGGGGGGGGAAACCGGAGGACCCGGAGAAAAAATCCACGCGACCACGGGGAGAGAAAGAGGGATCGAACCCACGACCTTCTGTACACCAGGCGAGGCAGTTAACATCTCATCGCCACCGTGATGATGATGACGGAGAGAGACACGCAAACTCCAAATATACAGCAGCAGGCGTCAGAGTTGGGATCTAACCCACGACCTCCTGTACACCAGGCGAGGTAGGTAACATCTAATCGCCACCGTGATGATGATGATGAGAGAGACACCAAACTCCAAATATACAGCAGCGGGCATCGTGAGGGTCGGGATTGAACCCACGACCTCCTGTACACCACTAACACCAGGCGAGGTAGTTAACATCTCCTAGCCACCGCAGCAGCATCAATATCACCCCCCACCCACCACGCTCCCATCCTACTTTGAAAACCGTGGCAGCACCCTCTTGAAAAGATCGTCTCTTTTTATTTCCTCCACCCCCCCCACCCTCTGGGAGGGAAGCGACAAAGCAGAACGAGGAGAGGGTGAACCAAGCCCGCGACACGACATGTTGCGACACGATACGACACCACGTGGCACCACACGACACTACGTGACACGACACCACGTGACACCACACGACACCACGTGACACCACATGACACCACGTGACCACACGACACCACGTGACACGACACCACGTGACACGACACCACGTGACACGATACCACGTGACACCACATGACACCATGTGACCACACGACACCACGAGGCACGACACCACGTGACACGACACGACACCACGTGACACGACACCACGTGACATCACGACACCACGTGACATCACGACACCACGAGACACGACACGACACCACGTGACACGACACCACACGACACCACGTGACATCACGACACCACGTGACATCACGACACGCAACCCGTCGCGGCCACACAAACACCGACCTGCCGACACGAAAAATATTCCGGCGCTGAGGACGACGTTGTTCTTGGACTTGTAGAAGCGACTGGCGGCGATGCTGAGCCCCCCGAAGAGCAACAGGGTCACGCTGAGGATGGGGAAGACGCTGGAAGCTCGCACCACGCCTGGCACGCGGACACACGCCGACCCGAGGGGGGGTGGAGGAACAGATGGTCCCAATCATTACGTTTGTGTCTCTCTCTCGTCTGCCTCTGGCGCAGGAGAGCGTCTCATTTCCGATCGTGCATCCGTCGAGGGATTTCTTTCTTCTCATCGTACGGATTAATAGCGGCGGATTAGCAGATGTTATTTTGGATGCGGTTATCCCGACTCGATCGTCTGTTCGGAATCAGGAAGCGGATCGTCGTCCGTTCCTCGTCTAAAGCAGTGAAGGCAGTGGCAGAGTGTTTATGATGTTGGCAGTCGATGGTTTGGTTGATGATGATGACGATGATGATGATGTAGATCATAACGATGATGATTATAACGATGGTAACGATGATGATGATGATATCGATGATGATGACGATGATGATATCGATGATGATATCGATGATGATGATGACGACGATGATATTTATGATGATGATGACGATGATATTGATGATGATGATGATGACGATGATATCGATGATGATGATGATAACGACGATTATGATGACAATGATAACGATGATAACGACGATGATGATAACGACGTTGACGATAACGACGACGACGAAGACGGAGCCACTCACGTAGCAGGTACTCGGCAGAGTCGGCCTCCATCTCCGTGTCGTCTGGGAGGTGATCGATCTTCTTGCACATCCCCTTGAAGGAGCCTCCACGGAGTCGGGGGGGGGGGGCAACACACGAGCTCATGGGTTATTATTTACACAAAGACAAAGGACCCCCCCCCGTGTAGCCTCGACAGACTGTTAGGGGCAAGTGCTGTGAGCGGCTGGTAGGGGTTCACAGACAGGGGTAGGGCTGGTAGGGGTTCACAGACAGGGGTAGGGCTGGTAGGGGTTCACAGACAGGGGTAGGGGTTCACAGACAGGGGTAGGGGTTCACTGACAGGGGTAGGGGTTCACTGACAGGGGTAGGGGTTCACAGACAGGGGTAGGGGTTCACAGACAGGGGTAGGGGTTCACTGACAGGGGTAGGGGTTCACTGACAGGGGTAGGGGTTCACAGACAGGGGTAGGGGTTCACAGACAGGGGTAGGGGTTCACTGACAGGGGTAGGGGTTCACAGACAGGGGTAGGGCTGGTAGGGGTAGACAGACAGGGGTAGGGCTGGTAGGGGTTCACAAACAGGGGTAGGGGTTCACTGACAGGGGTAGGGCTGGTAGGGGTTCACAGACAGGGGTAGGTCTGGTAGGGGTTCACTGACAGGGGTAGGTCTGGTAGGGGTTCACAGACAGGGGTAGGGCTGGTAGGGGTTCACAGACAGGGGTAGGGCTGGTAGGGGTTCACTGACAGGGGTAGGGCTGGTAGGGGTTCACTGACAGGGGTAGGGCTGGTAGGGGTTCACTGACAGGGGTAGGGCTGGTAGGGGTTCACTGACAGGGGTAGGGCTGGTAGGGGTTCACAGACAGGGGTAGGGCTGGTAGGGGTTCACAGACAGGGGTAGGGCTGGTAGGGGTTCACAGACAGGGGTAGGGCTGGTAGGGGTTCACTGACAGGGGTAGGGCTGGTAGGGGTTCACAGACAGGGGTAGGGCTGGTAGGGGTTCACTGACAGGGGTAGGGCTGGTAGGGGTTCACTGACAGGGGTAGGGCTGGTAGGGGTTCACAGACAGGGGTAGGGCTGGTAGGGGTTCACAAACAGGGGTAGGGCTGGTAGGGGTTCACAGACAGGGGTAGGGCTGGTAGGGGTTCACAGACAGGGGTAGGGCTGGTAGGGGTTCACAGACAGGGGTAGGGCTGGTAGGGGTTCACAGACAGGGGTAGGGCTGGTAGGGGTTCACAGACAGGGGTAGGGCTGGTAGGGGTTCACAGACAGGGGTAGGGCTGGTAGGGGTTCACAAACAGGGGTAGGGCTGGTAGGGGTTCACTGACAGGGGTAGGGCTGGTAGGGGTAGACAGACAGGGGTAGGGCTGGTAGGGGTTCACTGACAGGGGTAGGGCTGGTAGGGGTAGACAAACAGGGGTAGGGCTGGTAGGGGTTCACAGACAGGGGTAGGGCTGGTAGGGGTTCACTGACAGGGGTAGGGCTGGTAGGGGTTCACAGACAGGGGTAGGGCTGGTAGGGGTTCACTGACAGGGGTAGGGCTGGTAGGGGTTCACAGACAGGGGTAGGGCTGGTAGGGGTTCACAGACAGGGGTAGGGCTGGTAGGGGTTCACAGACAGGGGTAGGGCTGGTAGGGGTTCACAGACAAGGGTAGGGCTGGTAGGGGTTCACAGACAGGGGTAGGGCTGGTAGGGGTTCACAGACAGGGGTAGGGCTGGTAGGGGTTCACAGACAGGGGTAGGGCTGGTAGGGGTTCACAGACAGGCGTAGGGCTGGTAGGGGTTCACAGACAGGGGTAGGGCTGGTAGGGGTTCACAGACAGGGGTAGGGCTGGTAGGGGTTCACAGACAGGGGTAGGGCTGGTAGGGGTTCACAGACAGGGGTAGGGCTGGTAGGGGTTCACAGACAAGGGTAGGGCTGGTAGGGGTTCACAGACAAGGGTAGGGCTGGTAGGGGTTCACAGACAGGGGTAGGGCTGGTAGGGGTTCACAGACAGGGGTAGGGCTGGTAGGGGTTCACAGACAGGGGTAGGGCTGGTAGGGGTTCACAGACAGGGGTA
The DNA here is from genome assembly GCF_015708825.2 of Lethenteron reissneri. NCBI lineage: Eukaryota > Metazoa > Chordata > Hyperoartia > Petromyzontiformes > Petromyzontidae > Lethenteron > Lethenteron reissneri. The sequence continues at coordinate 5,900,296 of NC_083841.1, read as the reverse complement.
GGGCTGGTAGGGGTTCACAGACAGGGGTAGGGCTGGTAGGGGTTCACAGACAGGGGTAGGGCTGGTAGGGGTTCACAGACAGGGGTAGGGCTGGTAGGGGTTCACAGACAGGGGTAGGGCTGGTAGGGGTTCACAGACAGGGGTAGGGCTGGTAGGGGTTCACAGACAGGGGTAGGGCTGGTAGGGGTTCACAGACAGGGGTAGGGCTGGTAGGGGTTCACAGACAGGGGTAGGGCTGGTAGGGGTTCACAGACAGGGGTAGGGCTGGTAGGGGTTCACAGACAGGGGTAGGGCTGGTAGGGGTAGACAGACAGGGGTAGGGGCTGGTAGGGGTTCACAGACAGGGGTAGGGCTGGTAGGGGTAGACAGACAGGGGTAGGGCTGGTAGGGGTTCACAGACAGGGGTAGGGCTGGTAGGGGTTCACAGACAGGGGTAGGGCTGGTAGGGTTCACAGACAGGGGTAGGGCTGGTAGGGGTTCACAGACAGGGGTAGGGCTGGTAGGGGTTCACAGACAGGGGTAGGGCTGGTAGGGGTTCACAGACAGGGGTAGGGCTGGTAGGGGTTCACAGACAGGGGTAGGGCTGGTAGGGGTTCACAGACAGGGGTAGGGCTGGTAGGGGTTCACAGACAGGGTAGGGCGGGTAGGGGTTCACAGACAGGGGTAGGGCTGGTAGGGGTTCACAGACAGGGGTAGGGCTGGTAGGGGTTCACACACAGGGGTAGGGCTGGTAGGGGTTCACAGACAGGGGTAGGGCTGGTAGGGGTTCACAGACAGGGGTAGGGCTGGTAGGGGTTCACAGACAGGGGTAGGGCTGGTAGGGGTTCACAGACAGGGGTAGGGCTGGTAGGGGTTCACAGACAGGGGTAGGGCTGGTAGGGGTTCACAAACAGGGGAAGGGCTGGTAGGGGTTCACTGACAGGGGTAGGGCTGGTAGGGGTAGACAGACAGGGGTAGGGCTGGTAGGGGTTCACTGACAGGGGTAGGGCTGGTAGGGGTAGACAAACAGGGGTAGGGCTGGTAGGGGTTCACAGACAGGGGTAGGGCTGGTAGGGGTTCACTGACAGGGGTAGGGCTGGTAGGGGTTCACAGACAGGGGTAGGGCTGGTAGGGGTTCACTGACAGGGGTAGGGCTGGTAGGGGTTCACAGACAGGGGTAGGGCTGGTAGGGGTTCACAGACAGGGGTAGGGCTGGTAGGGGTTCACAGACAGGGGTAGGGCTGGTAGGGGTTCACAGACAAGGGTAGGGCTGGTAGGGGTTCACAGACAGGGGTAGGGCTGGTAGGGGTTCACAGACAGGGGTAGGGCTGGTAGGGGTTCACAGACAGGGGTAGGGCTGGTAGGGGTTCACAGACAGGGGTAGGGCTGGTAGGGGTTCACAGACAGGGGTAGGGCTGGTAGGGGTTCACAGACAGGGGTAGGGCTGGTAGGGGTTCACAGACAGGGGTAGGGCTGGTAGGGGTTCACAGACAGGGGTAGGGCTGGTAGGGGTTCACAGACAAGGGTAGGGCTGGTAGGGGTTCACAGACAAGGGGTAGGGCTGGTAGGGTTCACAGACAGGGGTAGGGCTGGTAGGGGTTCACAGACAGGGGTAGGGCTGGTAGGGGTTCACAGACGGGGTAGGGCTGGTAGGGGTTCACAGACAGGGTAGGGCTGGTAGGGGTTCACAGACAAGGGGTAGGGCTGGTAGGGGTTCACAGACAGGGGTAGGGCTGGTAGGGGTTCACAGACAGGGGTAGGGCTGGTAGGGGTTCACAGACAGGGGTAGGGCTGGTAGGGGTTCACAGACAGGGGTAGGGCTGGTAGGGGTTCACAGACAGGGGTAGGGCTGGTAGGGGTTCACAGACAGGGGTAGGGCTGGTAGGGGTTCACAGACAGGGGTAGGGCTGGTAGGGGTCGACAGACAGGGGTAGGGGCTGGTAGGGGTTCACAGACAGGGGTAGGGCTGGTAGGGGTAGACAGACAGGGGTAGGGCTGGTAGGGGTTCACAGACAGGGGTAGGGCTGGTAGGGGTAGACAGACAGGGGTAGGGCTGGTAGGGGTTCACAGACAGGGGTAGGGCTGGTAGGGGTTAGACAGACAGGGGTAGGGCTGGTAAGGGTTCACAGACAGGGGTAGGGCTGGTAGGGGTTCACAGACAGGGGTAGGGCTGGTAGGGGTTCACAGACAGGGGTAGGGCTGGTAGGGGTAGACAGACAGGGGTAGGGCTGGTAGGGGTTCACAGACAGGGGTAGGGCTGGTAGGGGTTCACAGACGGGGTAGGGCTGGTAGGGGTTCACAGACAGGGGTAGGGCTGGTAGGGGTTCACAGACAGGGGTAGGGCTGGTAGGGGTTCACAGGACAGGGGTAGGGCTGGTAGGGGTTCACAGACAGGGGTAGGGCTGGTAGGGGTTCACAGACAGGGGTAGGGCTGGTAGGGGTTCACAGACAGGGGTAGGGCTGGTAGGGGTTCACAGACAGGGGTAGGGCTGGTAGGGGTTCACAGACAGGGGTAGGGCTGGTAGGGGTTCACAGACAGGGGTAGGGCTGGTAGGGGTTCACAGACAGGGGTAGGGCTGGTAGGGGTTCACAGACAGGGGTAGGGCTGGTAGGGGTTCACAGACAGGGGTAGGGCTGGTAGGGGTTCACAGACAGGGGTAGGGCTGGTAGGGGTAGACAGACAGGGGTAGGGGCTGGTAGGGGTTCACAGACAGGGGTAGGGCTGGTAGGGGTAGACAGACAGGGGTAGGGCTGGTAGGGGTTCACAGACAGGGGTAGGGCTGGTAGGGGTAGACAGACAGGGGTAGGGCTGGTAAGGGTTCACAGACAGGGGTAGGGCTGGTAGGGGTTCACAGACAGGGGTAGGGCTGGTAGGGGTTCACAGACAGGGGTAGGGCTGGTAGGGGTAGACAGACAGGGGTAGGGCTGGTAGGGGTTCACAGACAGGGGTAGGGCTGGTAGGGGTTCACAGACAGGGGTAGGGCTGGTAGGGGTTCACCGACAGGGGTAGGTCTGGTAGGGGTTCACAGACAAGGGTAGGGCTGGTAGGGGTTCACTGACAGGGGTAGGTCTGGTAGGGGTTCACTGACAAGGGTAGGGCTGGTAGGGGTTCACTGACAGGGGTAGGGCTGGTAGGGGTTCACAGACAAGGGTAGGGCTGGTAGGGGTTCACTGACCAGGGGTAGGGCTGGTAGGGGTTCACAGACAAGGGTAGGTCTGGTAGGGGTTCACTGACAGGGTCGGGCTGGTAGGGGTTCACAGGACAGGGGTAGGTCTGGTAGGGGTTCACAGACAGGGGTAGGTCTGGTAGGGGTTTCACAGACAGGGGTAGGTCTGGTAGGGGTTCACAGACAGGGGTAGGTCTGGTAGGGGTTCACAGACAGGGGTAGGTCTGGTAGGGGTTCACAGACAAGGGTAGGTCTGGTAGGGGTTCACAGACAAGGGTAGGTCGTGTAGGGGTTCACTGACAGGGGTAGGGCTGGTAGGGGTTTCACTGACAGGGGTAGGGCTGGTAGGGGTTCACAGACAGGGGTAGGGCTGGTAGGTTTACCAGACAGGGGTAGGTCTGGTAGGGGTTCACAGACAGGGGTAGGTCTGGTAGGGGTTCACAGACAGGGGTAGGTCTGGTAGGGGTTCACAGACAAGGGTAGGTCTGGTAGGGGTTCACAGACAAGGGTAGGTCTGGTAGGGGTTCACTGACAGGGGTAGGGCTGGTAGGGGTTCACTGACAGGGGTAGGGCTGGTAGGGGTTCACAGACAGGGGTAGGGCTGGTAGGGGTTCACAGACAGGGGTAGGTCTGGTAGGGGTTCACAGACAGGGGTAGGTCTGGTAGGGGTTCACAGACAGGGGTAGGTCTGGTAGGGGTTCACAGACAGGGGTAGGTCTGGTAGGGGTTCACAGACAGGGGTAGGTCTGGTAGGGGTTCACAGACAAGGGTAGGTCTGGTAGGGGTTCACAGACAAGGGTAGGTCTGGTAGGGGTTCACAGACAGGGGTAGGTCTGGTAGGGGTTCACAGACAAGGGTAGGTCTGGTAGGGGTTCACAGACAAGGGTAGGTCTGGTAGGGGTTCACAGACAAGGGTAGGTCTGGTAGGGGTTCACAGACAAGGGTAGGTCTGGTAGGGGTTCACAGACAAGGGTAGGTCTGGTAGGGGTTCACAGACAGGGGTAGGTCTGGTAGGGGTTCACAGACAAGGGTAGGTCTGGTAGGGGTTCACAGACAAGGGTAGGTCTGGTAGGGGTTCACAGACAAGGGTAGGTCTGGTAGGGGTTCACAGACAAGGGTAGGTCTGGTAGGGGTTCACTGACAGGGGTAGGTCTGGTAGGGGTTCACTGACAGGGGTAGGTCTGGTAGGGGTTCACAGACAGGGGTAGAGGTTCACTGACAGGGGTAGGTCTGGTAGGGGTTCACAGACAGGGGTAGTAGGGGTTCACAGACAGGGGTAGGAGTGGTAGGGGTACAAAGACAGGGGTAGGGGCTGGTAGGGGTTCACACACAGGGGTAGGGGTACACAGACAGGGGTAGGGGTGGTAGGGGTTCACAGACAGGGGTAGGAGTGTTAGGGGTACAAAGACAGGGGTAGGGGCTGGTAGGGGTTCACACACAGGGGTAGGGGTACACAGACAGGGGTAGGGTGGTAGGGGTACACAGATAGGGGTAGGGGCTGGTAGGGGTACACAGACAGGGGTAGGGGCTGGTAGGGGTTCACAGACAGGGGTAGGGCTGGTAGGGGTTCACAGACAGGGGTAGGGGTGGTAGGGGTACACAGACAGGGGTAGGGGCTGGTAGGGGTTCACTGACAGGGGTAGGGGTGGTAGGGGTTCACTGACAGGGGTAGGGGCTGGTAGGGGTTCACTGACAGGGGTAGGGGCTGGTAGGGGTTCACTGACAGGGGTAGGGGCTGGTAGGGGTTCACAGACAGGGGTAGGGGTGGTAGGGGTACACAGACAGGGGTAGGGGCTGGTAGGGGTTCACTGACAGGGGTAGGGGTGGTAGGGGTTCACAAACAGGGGTAGGGGCTGGTAGGGGTTCACAGACAGGGGTAGGGCTGGTAGGGGTTCACAGACAGGGGTAGGGCTGGTAGGGGTTCACACACAGGGGTAGGACTGGTAGGGGTTCACAAACAGGGGTAGGGGTGGTAGGGGTTCACAGACAGGGGTAGGGGTGGTAGGGGTTCACAGACAGGGGTAGGGGTGGTAGGGGTTCACAGACAGGGGTAGGGCTGGTAGGGGTACACAGACAGGGGCAGGGCTGGTAGGGGTACACAGACAGGGGTAGGGCTGGTAGGGGTTCACAGACAGGGGTAGGGCTGGTAGGGGTACACAGACAGGGGTAGGGCTGGTAGGGGTACACTGACAGGGGTAGGGCTGGTAGGGGTACACAGACAGGGGTAGGGGCTGGTAGGGGTTCACAGACAGGGGTAGGAGCTGGTAGGGGTACACAGACAGGGGTAGGGCTGGTAGGGGTTCACAGACAGCGGTAGGGCTGGTAGGGGTTCACAGACAGGGGTAGGGCTGGTAGGGGTACACAGACAAGTTGAGAGTTACGCTCCAAGCAAAATGTCGTGAACCACTTCCCTAGAGTTGACCTGGAGCATCGTTTCACGACTCGATCCGTGCGCCCAAATTCAATGATGAATCAGGTGAGGGGGGAGTGCGTGAGTGGGGGTGAGTGGGTGAGTGAGGGGTGAGCGAGTGAGTGGGGGGGGTGAGTGGGGGAGTGAGTGAGTGAGGGGTGAGTGGGGGGTGAGTGGGGGAGTGAGTGAGTGGGGGAGTGAGTGGGGGAGTGGGTGAGTGGGGGAGTGAGTGAGTGGGGGGTGAGTGGGGGAGTGAGTGAGTGGGGGGTGAGTGGGGGAGTGAGTGAGTGGGGGGTTAGTGGGGGAGTGAGTGAGTGAGTGGGGGAGTGAGTGAGTGGGTGAGTGGGGAGTGAGTGAGTGGGGGAGTGAGTGAGTGGGGGAGTGAGTGGGGAGAGCTGGAGACACGGAGGAGGCGGAGTGGGTGCTGAGAGCGTAAAACACGAGAGAAACACAGCCCCAAGCGAGGGAGGGAGAGAGGGAGGGAGAGGGGGGCAGAGGGGAGGGGGAGGGAGACAGAGGGCGAAGGAGAGAGGAAGGGGGAGGGGGGAGAGGGGAAGGGGAGGGAGACAGAGGGGAGGGGGAGACAGGGGGGGAGGGAGGGGGGGTGAGGGGTGGGGGGAGATGAACGCGACGGGGCAGGTGAGAGCGCGTGCGGGGAGGGGACCCCGGCACGCGGCAGAGAAAACCTCCTCGCGGATGCGGCGAGGAGAACACGGGGGGGTGAAGGAGGGGGGGTGAGTGGGGAGTTCCGTGTCAGTGGGAGCAGCATAGGAGCAGGGAGCGACCTCCCCACTGATTCCAGGTCTCGCGACGCGACTCGTTTCGTCTGCTTCACGCTGCTGACGCGGGGGACGCCGTGGGGCCACTCAAAGGCGTCTCCTGGGGCCAATGAAACGCGGACGAGGGATGTGGTGGACGGGGGTGGGGGTTCTGGCGAGCGAGCCGTGGGCCCCACGTGATCAGGCTCGAGGACGAATCAATGTTCGCGCGGACACATCGACTGGCGCACCAAGTCCGACAGAGCTCACAGCTGATTGGGTGCTGCTGCTGTTGCTGCGTTGGCGGTGGCGCACTAAGCGCCGTTAACATCGACAACGACGACACCATCGGCGGAGTTTGACTTCTATGTTTGGGCGGGGGGAGCGGGGGGTCTCTTTGTCTCGTGCACGTGGCTTCGGGTCGTCGTCGTCGTCATCGACGTCACACAGCAATGCGTGACGTCAGACCCCCCCGAGTGGAGGTGTGTGTGGGGGGGTGTCTCTTGCACGTGGCTTCGGGTCGTCGTCGTCATCGCCACCGACGTCACAGAGTAACACGTGACGTCAGACCACCCTGAGTGGTGGTGGGGGTATGTGGGGGGGGGGGTGTCTAGCACGTGGCTTCGCGTCGTCGTCGTCGTGGTGATGATGCCACGCTGAGGACGCAATGCGACTCGAGCACAAACACAAAACCCGGAACGGATCGCCACTTCGCCAACCCCCCTCATCCCACACCCCCCCACGGATCTATGCACGATACCACACGTGACTTCACCCACCAACCAGCGGTTCGCTTTGTCCCTTCCATTAGGAATCGGGGGTGCATCTAAAACATTTATTTTTAAAATATTAATCGTCAACTACTGAAAATAAATTCATGAAGGTGCCCAGTTTTGTAGGGGCGTTGCCCCCCCCACCCCCTCGTTGCCCCCCCCCCTGACCCCCCTCGCTGCAAACTCTGCCCATGAATAACAACATCAACAACAACATAAACAACAATATCAACAACAATATCAACAACTCAACGCGTTCCCTGTCCATAACAACACCGCGTGTCAGGATAAGTCACATCGGTGGGCTGGGCACGTTTATTAATTAATTTTCAGTCGTCTACAATTCAGATTTTAAAAAATTAACACGTAAAAACAAAGCTTTTCACTATAAATCCTTGATATGAGTGGCGGCTAGAGTCCTCTCGTCCTCTGGCTTGAGATGGCTGCCACCTATGGGTCAGATGATTGCCTGCCACCATTAAGCAATTGGTAATTAAATATAATTTATTTTTCCCTAAACAGTGTAAAGTTATGGAAATTTGTTTTCACGAAAATAAATTGTCACGCACAACGAGTCTGTGTGCAAAATGTCAGCTCGATTGGATCACGGGAAGTGGGTTAAAAAACGACCGAAAGATTTGCACGGTCGTAAGCGCGCAAGCAAGCAAGTGAACTTAATATAAAGGATTCAAAAATGCATCAATTCATCATATGCACCTGCGATTTCCTAATGTGAGGGACAAAGCGAACCCCTGTCCATCCCCCTAACCGCCCCCCCCAATATAGAAGCCAAACTCCTCCTACGGATCGTAAGCGTATCATAATAATAATAATTATCTTGACTTAAAGCTTTCGTGACTGCAGGAATTCACAATTTGTGGGTCTTTCGGTAAAGTCGCGTAGAAAGTTAAAATTAATTAAAAAAAACTACGACGTTTCGATCGCAACACAAGACGAAACGTCGTAGTTTTATTTATTTATTTTGTATTTATTTGAACTTATCCGCGTGATTTTACCGAAAGACCCAAAGATGATGTATAATAATAATAATAATCGTGATGATGATGATAATCATCGGTGATTTTTTTTTGCGTGCCTTCTTTCCGACAAGGACCCTTAGTCACATCACGTAAATGATTGATGTGCTCTGAAGAAGAGCCATTGCCCGAAACGTCGCCCCAGTTACATAGAGGCTGGCCGTAGTCGCCCGTCGCCAGTTAAATGTTTTTGTTTCTCTCGGGGGGGTGGGGGGGGGGTCTCTCTCTCTCTCCCGCCTTTGGCTGTCATTCCTTGACGAGACCTCGTCCCAGCGACCCCTACACCAAACCCCGCGGACCCGATGCCATCCCTCGCCTCGACGCCACTGCTCGTGACCACTGGCCAGAGGTCGCAAACGGGTTTTGATTCCTTACCCGTACCCGTACCCGGCCGCACCAGGGTCGCAAACGGGTACCCGTACCCGGCCGTACCCGTACCCTACCCGGCCGGGTACGGGTAGGGTACGGGTATCGGGTACCCGGTTGCGACCTCTGCCACCGGCCACCGTCTCTTCTAGCCCTGCCCATGCCTTGCCCTGCCCATGCCTAGCCATGCCCAGCCATGCCCCGTCATCCCTTGCCCTGCCCTTGCCCTCCTCTGCGCTGCCCTCATTCAAGAAGCTCGCCCCACCGCTTTGAGTGGCGCGCGGCCGGGAGATCGGAATCATCCTGGAGGAATCCGATGAGCCGGGAAGCTCTTTGTCGACACACGTGTGTCCAAGTGTGGAATCGAAAGTCCGGCGTTGTCAACCTCTATACCACAGCAGTAGTGGCAGCAGTAGCAGCAGCAGCAGCAACAGCAGCAGCAGTAGTAGCAGCAGCAGTAGTAGCAGCAGTAGTAGCAACAGCAGTAGTACCAGCAGCAGTAGCAGTAGTAGCAGTAGCAGCAGTAGTAGTAGCAGCAGCAGTCGTAGCAGCAGCAGTAGTGGCAGCAGTAGCAGCAGTAGTAGCAGCAGCGGCAGCAGTAGCAGCAGTAGTAGTAGCAGCAGTAGAAGTAGCAGCAGTAGTAGCAGCAGTAGAAGCAGCAGTAGAAGTAGCAGCAGTAGCAGCAGTAGTAGTAGCAGCAGCAGTAACAGCGGTAACAGCGGCATTGGCAGCAGCAGTAGTAGTAGTAGCAGCAGCAGTAACAGCGGTAACAGCGGCATTGGCAGCAGCAGCAGCCCATTGAGTGTAACACGGTCATTGATTTCGTTTAATCTTGACAGGGAGGCTATTGCAGTTTGAAGCCATAACTATATCTCTCTCTATACGCCATGAGAACTATGATCTGTCAGCGTTTAAGCACTCCGTAATACATATTATATATATAGTATATCTCATCATCAGCGTGCGTGTAGCAGCAGCAACAGCAGCAGCCAGCCGCTACCACTTGACGTGGTCGTTTTGCACGCAAGCGCCTCTCTCATCGCCCGGGGCTTCACTCGGACAGCTTTGTGGGGTGGAGGAGGCGGTAGGGGGTAATGTAGTGGTCACATCCACGTGGTCCGGCAGCTAAGAAGGGGACGGGTTCGTTTCCCGAGTCGGGTGCCTTCGCTGTGTGTGTGTGGGGTGTATGTGTGTGTGTGGGGGGTGTGTGTGTGTGTGGGGGGTGTGTGTGTGTGTGGGGTGTGTGTGTGTGGGGGTGTGTGTGTGTGGGGGTGTGTGTGTGTGTGGGGGGGGTGTGTGTGTGTGTGTGTGGGGGGGGTGTGTGTGTGTGTGGGGGGGGTGTGTGTGGGGTGTGTGTGTGTGGGGGTGTGTGTGTGTGGGGGGGGTGTGTGTGTGTGGGGGGGTGTGTGTGTGTGTGGGGTGTGTGTGTGTGGGGTGTGTGTGTGTGTGGGGTGTGTGGGGTGTGCGGTTGGCTACGTACGGTGCGAAAGAAGTTCAACGCACATACACTACACTATACACTACATTACTATACACTCCACTATACATTACACTACTACTCTATACACTACACTATACACTACATTACTATACACTCCACTATACACTACATTACTATACACTCCACTATACATTACACTACTACTCTATACACTACACTGTACACTACATTACTATACACTCCACTATACACTACATTACTATACACTCCACTATACATTACACTACTACTCTATACAATACACTATACACTACACTGCTATACACTATACACTACACTACTATACACCGTACTATACACCAAGGCCGTAGCCATGGAGTCAACATTGGGGGGGACCAAATCTTCCAGGGGGTCTGGGGGTCCCACCCCAGAAAAAAAAAAATCGAAATTTGAAAACTCATTTCCTGCCTAAAATATAAAAAAATTCACTAACACATAGGATTGACTTTTTATTAATTCTTTATAATAATGTCTAATATTACTCTTAGGTTTTTTCGGTAAAGTCACGTAGGTAAAAAAATAAAATTTAAATTAATTAAAGTAAGAATAGAAATAAAATAATAAATCACGACGTTTCGGAGGCAACACAAGTCTCCGTCATCAGGTGAGACAGTCACAGCCAGATTTACTGTATCAAATGAGGCAAACATTCCAAGATACAAGTTCTTAAATACAAGTTAAGGGGGGAGGAGGGGGGAGGGGCTTATCTGAATGTGGTAGCCAATGAATGGAACGTATTGGGGGGGGGGGGGGGCTAAAGAGAACAACAGGTGCACATGCTAGAAGAGAGCGACAATGCTAATATGTTGTTTTACCCAATGTTGGTTGACAATCCCAATACAAAAAAAGAGAGTACTGTTAAACGCTGGGGATGTCAACACTCGGTAAAGTAGAATAGTACCTGTCAAATAAGATTGTACAAAAATGTGTAGTTAAATCTTTTTTGCATGGTTAATAACATCTTTCCAATGATTACTCAGTTTGTACCCATCATCACGGTTGAAATTATGTCTGTGTTTGTATATCTGGATGGCTTCGTGTACAAACCTTTGATGGTAGCCAGAGGGTTTGCAGAGCACCTTGGTCTCGGATTAAACAATTTCATGAGAGCCCACAGCGTTGTAGCAATGATCGGCAACGGCGGAAGACTCAATTTTGCCGTGTTTCAGATCTGACTTGTGCTCGCGGACACGATCAGAGACATGACGTTTCGTTTCCCCAATGTAACAATCACCACAGCTGCATCTCAGTTTATAGACTCCAGGGTATTGAAAGTCAGGAATGACATCCTTCACAGATGGAATTAGATCACGGATTTTATGTACTGTACTAAATCGGACTTGGATCTTATGTTTGTTTATAATTTTGGAGATCTTTTTAGTCACGCCTGCTATGTATGGCAACGTGACAGTTAACTAACAAGATCATCACGAGTTCGACTTCCCTAATCGAACCAACCAAACGTCCCTCTCTAAAACCCTCGGCGGCAAGACCTCCCAGACTACTAGTGTATAGTAGTGTAGTGTATAGTAGTGTAGTGTATAGTAGCATAGTGTATAGTAGTGTAGTGTATAGTGTAGTGTATAGTAGTGTAGTGTATAGTGTAGTGTATAGTGTAGTGTATAGTAGTGTAGTGTATAGTGTAGTGTATAGTGTATAGTAGTGTAGTGTATAGTAGCATAGTGTATAGTAGTGTAGTGTATAGTGGTGTAGTGTATAGTGTAGTGTATAGTGTAGTGTATAGTAGTGTAGTGTATAATAGTGTAGTGTATGGTAGTGTAGTGTATAGTAGTGTAGTGTATAGTAGTGTAGTGTATAGTAGTGTATTGTATACTAGTGTAGTGTACAGTAGTGTAGTGTATAGTAGTGTAGTGTATAGTAGTGTATTGTATAGTGTAGTGTATAGTAGTGTGGTGTATAGTAGTGTAGTGTATAGTGTAGTGTATAGTGTAGTGTATAGTAGTGTAGTGTATAGTAGTGTCGTGTATAGTAGTGTAGTGTATAATAGTGTAGTGTACAGTGTGGTGTATAGTAGCGTAGTGTATAGTAGTAGTAGTGTAGTGTATAGGGTATTGTATATAGTAGTGTACTGTGTAGTGTATAGTTGTTTCAATGTATGTTAAACTTCTTTCGCACGCTATTTAGCCAACGAACTAAACACAATAACCAGTTCTGGAGAAGTGAGTTTGCAATCGAGACGATGATTTAGAAGAGCGCAGCTCCCGCGGCCTCACGTGTTCTGTCGGCCATTTTTGTTGTAAATAGGCGTGTGAATGACACTAATAGTCTGCTATTACTATTAGTGCAACTAATAGTGTAACTAATAGTAATAGTGTGATGTAGCTGCTCACCCCGAGCTATAAATGCTCTAATAGTGGCGTTGTCTTTGTACCGCTCGCCTTTTGGCGCTGTTCTCTGGTTTGACACTGGTCGTGAGACTAGGCCATAAAGAAGGCTGCTGTCTCTGGTGTAGGCCAATTAGTTTCAACGACAATGCCATCGATTATCAGAGCCATGTTTGTTTGCATGTTCACCACAAGTAGCGTGTGTGGTTAACGCAGAAACTTGATTCATTGCAAAAGGTTTCTTATTTGGTGTTTGAACATCTTAACACAACTCCTGTTTTATTTTGCCAGAAAGGGCAAAAACATATTCTTATTTTTCATATCTTGATTTTAAGCTTTCGTGACTACAGGAATACATACTCTTTGGTTCTTTCGGTAAAGTCACGTGGGTGGAAAAAATTATAGATCACGACGTTTCGATCGCAATACAAGCAACCGTCATCAGGTGTGAAACAAACACAGCAGGAGGACTGCTGTCGTAGGACATGTAGATGTTAACTACCTTGCCTGGTGCACAGGAGGTCGTGGGTTTGATCCCGACCCTGACGCCTGCTGCTGTATATTTGGAGTTTGCGTGTCTCTCTCTCTCATCATCATCACGGTGGCTAGGAGATGTTAACTACCTCGCCTGGTATACAGGAGGTCGTGGGTTTGATCCCGCCCCTGACGCCTGCTGTATATTTGGAGTTTGTGTGTCTCTCTTCACGTGGTCACGTGGATTTCTTTGCTAGGGTCCTCCGGTTTTTCTCTCCACATTTAGAATCAACGTCACGCGTTTAGAGTATCTATTGGACATCTGTGAAAAAAAGCTTCATAGCTCATCGGATTTGTCCGGTACAAATAATAATTCTCATTCTGTATTTTGACTGCTATAATTGTCCACGTGATTAGCGACTTCGTTGAACTATCATTTGTGAAAGACAGGTCGCTTCTGAAAGAAGAGCTACGTATGTCAGTGGGACCTTACCTGGTAAAGTAAAAAACATAATACTGTATTAGCTTAGTTTAGTATGTAGAGGGCTGTACATGGACTCCTCTATTTACAAACATTCGACTTACGAACTTTCAGAGATACGAACAAACCTGTCCATATGTCCAGTTGCCTGTTCGGACCGAGAGCCATAAGTTCAAACACTGCACAATAGATGGTGGTGGCATCTACATGTACAGAACATGAAGAACCAGTGGCATCTACATCTGCAGAACGTGAAGAACCAGTGGCATCTACATCTGCAGAACGTGAAGAACCAGTGGCATCTACATCTGCAGAATATGAAGAACCAGTGGCATTTACATCTGCAGAACGTGAAGAACCAGTGGCATATACATCTACAGAACGTGAAGAACCAGTGGCATTTACATCTGCAGAACGTGAAGAACCAGTGGCATCTACATCTACAGAACGTGAAGAACCAGTGGCATTTACATCTGCAGAACGTGTAGAACCAGTGGCATCTACATCTGCAGAACGTGAAGAACCAGTGGCATCTACATCTGCAGAACGTGAAGAACCAGTGGCATCTACATCTACAGAACGTGAAGAACCAGTGGCATTTACATCTGCAGAACGTGAAGAACCAGTGGCATCTACATCTACAGAACGTGAAGAACCAGTGGCATTTACATCTGCAGAACGTGTAGAACCAGTGGCATCTACATCTGCAGAACGTGAAGAACCAGTGGCATCTACATCTGCAGAACGTGAAGAACCAGTGGCATCTACATCTGCAGAACGTGAAGAACCAGTGGCATCTACGTCTGCAGAACGTGAAGAACCAGTGGCATCTACATCTGCAGAATATGAAGAACCAGTGGCATTTACATCTGCAGAACGTGAAGAACCAGTGGCATATACATCTACAGAACATGAAGAACCAGTGGCATCTACGTCTGCAGAACGTGAAGAACCTGTGGCATCTACATCTACAGAACGTGTAGAACCAGTGGCATCTACATCTGCAGAACGTGAAGAACCAGTGGCATCTACATCTGCAGAACGTGAAGAACCAGTGGCATCTACATCTGCAGAATATGAAGAACCAGTGGCATTTACATCTGCAGAACGTGAAGAACCAGTGGCATATACATCTACAGAACATGAAGAACCAGTGGCATCTACGTCTGCAGAACGTGAAGAACCTGTGGCATCTACATCTACAGAACGTGTAGAACCAGTGGCATCTACATCTGCAGAACGTGAAGAACCAGTGGCATCTACATCTGCAGAACGTGAAGAACCAGTGGCAGCTGCATCTGCAGAACGTGAAGAAACAGTGGCATCTACATCTGCAGAACGTGAAGAACCAGTGGCAGCTGCATCTGCAGAACGTGAAGAACCAGTGGCATTTACATCTGCAGGACGTGAAGAACCAGTGGCATATACATCTGCAGAACGTAAAGAATCAGTGGCATCTACGTCTGCAGAACGTGAAGAACCAGTGTCATCTACATCTGCAGAACACGAAGAACCAGTGGCATCTACATCTGCAGAACACGAAGAACCAGTGGCATCTGCAGAACATGAAAAACCAGTAGCATCTACATCTGTAGAACGTGAAGAACCAGTGGCATCTACATCTGTAGAACGTGAAGAACCAGTGGCATCTACATCTGTGGAACTTGAATAACCAGTGGCATATACATCTGCGGAACGTGAAGAACCAGTGGCATCTACGTCTGCAGAACGTGAAGAACCAGTGGCATCTTAATCTGCAGAACGTGAAGAACCAGTGGCATCTACATCTGCAGAACATGAAGAACCAATGGCATCTACACCTGCAGAACACGAAGAACCAGTAGCATCTACATCTACAGAACGTAAAAAACCAGTGTCATCTGCATTTGTAGAACGTGAAGAACCAGTGGCATCTACATCTGCAGAACATGAAGAACCAGTGGCATCTACATCTACAGGAGATTATATAACTTTTAAAACCATTCCCCGTATTTAGTGTACACGCCATACAACGTGTTCGGAATCGTCAGGAATCAACTTGGACTTACAAACAAATCGACTCACGAACAGACAGCTGGGACCTGACGCGATCGTAAGGAGAGTCCCAGTATTCAGATTTAGATGTCGACGAGTCTCACTGTCGCCCTCTAGCTGACACACAAGTGATCACGGTGTAGCCAGAGAAATCTTTAAACTTAACGAATTGTGAATGTTGTGGTGGGTTTACTCTGCAACACACAACGGGTTAGTACTGTACTAGTATACTACACTATACACTACACTATACACTACACTATAATTGTAAATGTTGTAGTGGGTTTACTCTCTAATACACAACCGGTGTGTGTACTGAACTAGTATACTACACTATACAGTACACTACACACTACACTATACACTACACTATACACTACACAACTACACTATACAACCACACTATACACTACATTATACACTACATTATAATTGTAAATGTTGTAGTGGGTTTACTCACCAACACACAACCGGAGTGTGCTGAACTAGTATACTACACTATACACTACAAAATACACTACACTATACACTACACTATCCACTACACTACTACACTACACTATACACTACACTATACACTACACTACATACTACACTATACACTACACACTACACTACACACTATAATTGTAAATATTGTAGTGGGTTTACTCTCCAACACACAACCGGTGTGTGTGCTCTCCTAGTAACTAATCGGCACGTTCTGTGTCTACGTGACAAACCCCTTACTAATTGGCTGTGTGGTCGCGTGGTGGCGGGTTTAACGACACAACATTGATATTCACTCGATCAAGCCCCCCCCCCTCCCCCCCCAAAAAAATCCTCTATTATGGATAATATTTGTCGCGAAAGCCCTGTTACTACTACAGCGTGTTAAACTCAACTATTTTATTCGCAAAGTGAAGCTCCGCTTTTTCAGAGGCGACCTTTTGCGCGTGTGACTATCGCTATCCATCGCAGTGGCCCAAATCATCATCATCATCGCAGGCGTGTGTGAATTCATAGCAGCAGCATCAGCTAAATAATTGAGAGCGGTGGTGGTTATTCTTCTTATTCTTAGGTTTTTTCGGTAAAGTCACGTAGGTAAAACATCAAAATTAATATAAAATAAAATAAAAATCACGACGTTTCGGAGGCAACACAAGTCTCCGTCATCAGGTGGGACCGTCACTGCCAGATTAGCTGCATCACTTGATTTTTATTTTATGTTATATTAATTTTGATGTTTTACCTACGTGACTTTACCGAACAAACCTAAGAATATGAATCCTTGCAGTCACGAAAGCTTCAAATCTAGAGTTATTCTTCTTCTGAACCTGGGGTGCATTTCACACTCCCTGGGGGGGTGGGGGGGGGGTACGAGATGCCCCTTTGTGGGGGGCCAAGCGAGACGTGGCCACATTTCTTCGTCCAAGAAAGTAAATCATCCAAAACGCAAATCACGGCGCCCGTTGCCAAATGAACATTTGCGACTTAACTTTGTTTCAACGAAGCCCTTACGTAATCAACGTTTTTGGGTTTAGATCGCCGCGTTATTTATAAATGTGTCGTAACCCTCCACCACCCGACACGGCAAATCAGTAAAAAAGTGTCACGTTGACAAAAGACAAATAGTTCACTGCTTTAGCCCGCCGGTGTGTTGAAGCGTGAAACCACAACATTTACAATTTGAGTACTTGTGGCTTCAACACACCGGTGGGGGCTAAAGCAGTGAACTATTTGTCTTTTGTCAACGTGACACATTTTTACTGATTGGCCGTGTCGGGTGGTGGAGGGTTACGACACATTTATAAATAACGCGATCTAAACCCAAAAACGTTGATTATGAATAATATTGGTCGCGAAAGCCTGCCGCGTGTTAAAGCCCTTACGTGTTTATCGACGTCGTAAATTTTGTTTTATAATTTCTACACAACGATTGAGGACCAGACGGGGGTGCAAGGCTGCAGTCGAGGTTGTAAGAGACCCGCTGTTCGAGACGCGCGTTGTTAAATCTCGACTTGAAGCTTTCGTGACCGCAGGAATCCAAACTCTTTGGTTCTTTCGGTAAAGTCACGTGGGTAGAAGAATAACACTGGTCAACATACTTTTTCTGGAATAAGGTATTCCAACGGATTTTGGGGTGCTGATTCTAAATCTGGCATCAGTTTTTGTCTATCACATCAGGTTTTTGAGATATCAATTTTTAAACAAAAACTGCAGAAGAAAAATATTAAATAAATGTGGATATCTACATAAAATGATATTATAAGCACACTATCCTAAAAATACAGCACCATATCTGAACACTAAAGCAGTCGCTGACTCGCAACAACTTGCAATCATAAGTGACAGAGTTAATTTCGGGTAAAATCAATGAAAATGGGGTATGCCGATAGCATAAAAATGAGATGTGATAGAGCAAATCTGAGATCAGATTTGGAATCAGCACCCTGAAATTAGTCTAAAACAGCTGCAAAAGTCCAGTGTAATAGACCACGACGTTTCGATCGCAACACTAGCAAACTAGCAATCGTCATCAGATGGGACAACCCCAGCAAGCACAAAACTGCTGAAGTAGGCGACAGGGCTGCCGTGGCACTAGGTTATATAGGCCTCGGCGGGAGGGGGGGGAGAGAAGGGGTGGGGGGAGAAAGGGGACGGGGCAGGAAGTTGAACCCTACAGCAGCACTTGCAGAGGTCGCAATCGGGTACCCGATACCCGTACCCTACCCGATACCCGTACCCTACCCGATACCCGGACCCTACCCGATACCCGTACCCTACCCGATACCCGTACCCTACCCGATACCCGGCTTCCCATACCCTACCCGATACCCGGCTACCCGTACCCTACCCGATACCCGTACCCTACCCGATACCCGGCTACCCGTACCCTACCCGATACCCGATACTTGTACCCTACCCGATACCCGTACCCTACCCAATACCCGGCTACCCGTACCCTACCCGATACCCGGCTACCCGTACCCTACCCGATACCCGTACCCTACCCGATACCTGATACCAGATACCCGGACCCTACCCGATACCCGGCTACCCGTACCCTACCCGATACCCGTACCCTACCCGATACCCGGCTACCCGTACCCGACCGGGTATCGGGTACCCGTTTGCCACCCTGGTGCGGCCGGGTACAGGTACGGGTAAGGAATCAAAATCCGTTTGCGACCTCTGAGCACTTGCTTCTCGATGCGGAGGAAGGGGGGGGGTGAGGACACCAGAGGATATTTGTGTTCTTCACCAAGGAGAGGGCACTTTGACCGATAAGACATCATCATCGGTGCGCGAGTGAGCGAGGGCTCCCGCCACCACCATTTGAAACCACTGCGGGGGGCGTTGTGACAGGAGCACCACGTTGATGGTGGTGGTGATGATGGGGTGGGTGGGGTGGTGGGGAGTCGTGTCACTATTTGTGTCTTGTCGGGGGGGGGGGCATATCAGTGACCCATCAGTGCGGTCCTCCAGTACGACCCACCGATTGGCCCCATCAGTGACCCATCAGTACAGGCCACCGATTGGCCCACCAGTGCGGCCCCCACCGATTGGCCTACCGATTGGACCACCAGTACAGGCCACCCATTGGCCCACCAATGCGGCTCACCGATTGGCCCACCAGTGGCCACCAGTACAGCCCACCGATTGGCCCACCAGTGGCACCGGGGGGACCTTTGCAATGAGGAGCGTTGTTTCCGTGAGCGATCAACGCCGGGGAGACGAAATCGACGCGTCGTGAAGCCGCCAGCCACCCCGACCACACAGCCAGCTGGTTAAAGGTCGCGTCGCGTGAGACGAGAGGCCCCCAATTAGTTACCGGGCTCGGTTGCGCGTTTGGAGGGGGGCAAGATCCCACGACGAGACGAGGACATTCACACAGTGGCAGTCCAGTGACGCTTTCGGCGAGGCACCGACGTTCCAACATCGTCGGGCGAATTTCTTCGTGGTTTTGTTTTGGTTGTTTTGGCTGTTGTTTGTCTGATTCGAAGCTTTCGTGACTGCGGGAATCCACGCTCTTTGGCTCTTTCGGTAAAGTCACGTAGGTAGAAAATAAAATAAAATCACGACGTTTCGGGCACAACACAAGCGTCCGTTATCACCTGTTGCGCCCGAAACGTCGTGATTTTATTTTGTTCAGTTATTGTTTAGTCAGAAATCGCGAAGAGACAACAACAACAACAACCAAAAGCCTCCCACCTTATAGTAGTAGGGTTTTACCCTTTAAACTGGTATAAAACTGACACCTTTATACAAGGCATCATGTTTGCAATAACCACAACACAAGCAGTCAAAATGCTAACAAAAAGAAACAACTCTGATAATGGTAATGATATGCACTGGCATTGCCATTATCAGAGTTGTTTCTTTTTGTTTGCATTTTGACTGCTTGTGTTGTGGTTATTGCAAACATGATGCCTTGTATAAAGGTGTCAGTTTTGTACCAGTTTAAAGGGTAAAAACCTACTACTATATTTTACCACTGGTAAAGGAGATGTCTCATAGTGTAAATACCTCTCACCCTATTGTAGCTCTCGCGTTCGCTGTGTGTTTGTGTGTGTATGTTTGTGTGTGTGTTTGTGTGTGTGTGTTTGTGTGTGTGTGTTTGTGTGTGTTTGTGTGTGTGTGTTTGTGTGTGTGTGTGTTTGTGTGTGTATTTGTGTGTGTGTGTTTGTGTGTGCGTGTGTTTGTGTGAGTGTGTGTGTGTTTGTGTGCGTTTGTGTGTGTGTGTTTGTGTGTGTTTGTGTGTGTGTTTGTGTGTGTATGTGTGTGTTTGTGTGTGTGTGTTTGTGTGTGTGTGTTTTTGTGTGTATGTGCGTGTGTGTGTGTGTTTGTGTGAGTGTGTGTGTGTGTTTGTGTGTGTTTGTGTGTGTGGGGAGCGGTAGTGTAGCGGTTAGCGCGCTGCGCTATGAACCTGGCGACCCGGGTTCGATTCCCGCTCACGGCAAACACCAGTGACGATTATCTGAACCGGTCCTGGGCCTCCCCTAGGTCGACTCAGACTTAAATGAGTACCTGGTGCGGTGTATAAACATCGCCGCTAGGGAGACAAAGGCGGTCGGGCGTGGTGCTGGCCACCCAACCCCTCGTGTCCCGTTCTGGCCTTCATAGGTGCTCGATAACAGCACTTGCCCCGACAGTCTGTTAAGGCTATACGGGGGATCTTTGTTTTGTTATGTGTGTGTGTTTGTGTGTGTTTGTGTGTGTTTGTGTGTGTTTGTGTGTTTGTGTGTGTGTTTGTGTGTGTTTGTGTGCGTGTGTGCGTGTGTGTGTGTATGTTTGTGTGTGTGTGTATGTTTGTGTGTGTGTGTATGTTTGTGTGCGTGTTTGTGTGTTTGTGTGTGTATGTTTGTGTGCGTGTTTGTGTGTTTGTGTGCGTGTGTGTGTATGTTTGTGTGTGTGTGTATGTTGTGTGTGTGTGTATGTTTGTGTGTGTGTGTGTGTATGTTTGTGTGCGTGTTTGTGTGTGTGTGTGCGTGTGTGCGTGTGTGTGTTTGTGTGTGTTTGTGTGTGCGTGTGTTTGCGTGCGTGCGTGTGTGTGTCTGTGTGTGTTTGTGCGTGTTTGCGTGTGTCTGTGTATGTGTGTCTGTCTGTGTGTGTGCGTGTGTGTCTGTGTGTGTTACCTTCAAGGCAGCAGGTCCTCCACAACCCCGAGTGGGTCATCACCTCCTCGTTCTTCACACTGGTGTCGTTCTCGCCGGCTCCGCCCTTGCTGCGGCAGTTGCCCCGCGAGTAGAGCCAAAAGTCCGTACCTACGGCGATGCTCATGAGGCCGAAGGCAGCGAATGCGCCGCCGGTCGTGAAGAGCGTCTGGACTCCCCGGTCACACAGCCCCATGGCGAGGCCGCTCAGCACGCATCATCGGCAGGTTCCCGAGGAGGCCGGAGAGCTCCTGCGGAATGGGAGAGGCTCGGGCTCGGCTCGGGTTCGGCTCGGGTTCGGCACGGGTTCGGGTCGGGTTCGGCTCGGTTCGCTCGGCTCGTGCGCCTGTTGGCGCGTCTCGGGAGGCGAGCTTGCGCTGTTACTGCTCCTGGTGGTGGTGGCGGTGGTGCTGGTTGTGGTGGTGGTGGTTGTGGTGGTGGTGCTGGTTGTGGTGGTGGTGCTGGTTGTGGTGGTGGTGCTGGTTGTGGCGGTGCTAGTTGTGGTGGTGGTGCTGGTTGTGGTGGTGGTGCTGGTTGTGGTGGTGTTGATTGTGGTGGTGGTGGTGGTTGTGGTGCTGGTTGTGGTGGTGGTGGTTGTGGGGTGGGTGGTGCTGGTTGTGGGGTCCTGTTGGTTGTGGTGGGCGGTGCTGGTTGGGCGGGTGCTAGTTGTGGGTGGGTAGTGCTGGTTGTGGTGGTGGTGCTGGTTGTGGTGGCGCTGCTGGTTGTGGTGGGGCGCTGGTTGTGGTGGTGGTGCTGGTTTTGGTGGTGGTGCTGGTTGTGGTGGGGCTGGTGGTTGTGGTGGCCTGCTGGTTTGTGGTGGTGCTGGTGGTTGTGGTGGCGCTGCTGGTTGTGGTGGTGGTGCTGGTTGTGGTGGTGGTGCTGGTTGTGGTGGTGGTGCTGGTTGTGGTGGTGGTGCTAGTTGTGGTGGTGCTGTTGGTTGTGGTGGTGGTGCTGGTTGTGGCGGTGTTGGTTGTGGTGTTGTTTGTGGTGGTGCTGGTTGTGGTGCTACTGGTTGTGGCGGTGCTGGTTGTGGTGCTGGTGCTGGTTGTGGTGGTGGTGGCGGTGCTGGTTGTGGTGTTGTTTGTGGTGGTGCTGGTTGTGGTGCTGCTGGTTGTGGTGCTGCTGGTTGTGGTGCTGGTGCTGGTTGTGGTGGTGGTGGCGGTGCTGGTTGTGGTGTTGTTTGTGGTGGTGCTGGTTGTGGTGCTGCTGGTTGTGGTGCTGCTGGTTGTGGTGCTGGTGCTGGTTGTGGTTGTGGCGGTGGTGCTGGTTGTGGTGCTGTTTGTGGTGGTGCTGCTGGTTGTGGTGCTGCTGGTTGTGGCGGTGTTGGTTGTGGAGCTGCTGCTGGTTGTGGCGGTGGTGCTGGTTGTGGTGCTGTTTGTGGTGGTGCTGCTGGTTGTGGTGCTGCTGGTTGTGGTGGTGGTACTAGTTGTGGTGGTACTAGTTGTGGTAGTGGTGGCGGTGCTGGTTGTGGTGCTGCTGGTTGTGGCGAAGCAAGTGGACGGCAGCCGGCACCGCGACGTTCAGATGTTGAGGAGCGCCCGTGGTTATATCCCAACCGGCGTCGCTGCCACCGCCACCGCCGCCGCTGTCGCTGCTGCTTTGATCGTTCATCCACAGCGCGCCCCCTCGCTCGCTCACCCCCTCGCTCGCCCCCTCGCTCGCCCCCTCGCTCGCTCACGCTCCTCCTACCGGGCGCGACGAATGAGCTTCATGCTGCTGCTGCTGCTGATGACTATGGAGCAGCTGATGACGGTGATGACTATGGAGCAGCTGATGATGCTATTGCTGCTACTGCTGCTGCTGCTGTAACTACTGCTGCTACTAGCGCTGCTGATGATGATGATTATACAGCCGATGCTGCGATTATTGCTGCTGTCACACTGCTGACGCTGCTGCTGCTGCTACTGAAGCCACTGCTGCTATTGCTGCTACTACTACCGCTGCTGCTGCTATTGCTGCTATTGCTGCTACTACTACCGCTGCTGCTGCTGATGTTGCTGCTGCTGCTATTGCTGCTACTACTACCGTTGCTGCTGCTGCTATTGCTGCTACTACCACCGCTGCTGCTGCTGCTGATGATGTTGCTGCTGCTGCTATTGCTGCTACTACTACCGCTGCTGCTATTGCTGCTACTACCATCGCTGCTGCTGATGCTGATGTTGCTGCTGCTGATGATCAAATGGACCTACTGTGTTCCAGGCCGCCACGTGTGCTCACCGAGCCGTATTGAGCGCTTCGCGATGCCAGCGAGACGTGACGCCCGGGCGAGGCGGAACCCGCTCCTGCCGAGTCTAGGGGCTCAGCACCGCAGCTGCCGGCTGAGATGTGGAGCGAGCTGAGATGTGGAGCTAGCTGAGATGTGGAGCGAGCTGAGATGTGGAGCTGAGATGTGGAGCTGAGATGTGGAGCTGAGATGTGGAGCGAGCTGAGATGTGGAGCTAGCTGAGATGTGGAGCGAGCTGAGATGTGGAGCTGAGATGTGGAGCTGAGATGTGGAGCTGAGATGTGGAGCGAGCTGAGATGTGGAGCGAGCTGAGATGTGGAGCTGAGATGTGGAGCTGAGATGTGGAGCTGAGATGTGGAGCGAGCTGAGATGTGGAGCTAGCTGAGATGTGGAGCGAGCTGAGATGTGGAGCTGAGATGTGGAGCTGAGATGTGGAGCTGAGATGTGGAGCGAGCTGAGATGTGGAGCGAGCTGAGATGTGGAGCGAGCTGAGATGTGGAGCTGAGATGTGGAGCTGAGATGTGGAGCTGAGATGTGGAGCCGGCTGAGATGTGGAGCTGAGCTGAGATGTGGAGCTGAGATGTGGAGCTGAGATGTGGAGCTGAGATGTGGAGCTGAGATGTGGAGCCGGCTGAGATGTGGAGCTGAGCTGAGATGTGGAGCTGAGATGTGGAGCTGAGATGTGGAGCTGAGATGTGGAGCGAGTTGAGATGTGGAGCTGAGATGTGGAGCTGAGATGTGGAGCTGAGATGTGGAGCTGAGATGTGGAGTGAGCTCAGATGTGGAGCTGAGACGTGGAGCTGAGATGTGGAGCTGAGATGTGGAGTGAGCTCAGATGTGGAGCTGAGACGTGGAGCTGAGATGTAGAGCTGAGATGTGGAGTGAGCTCAGATGTGGAGCTGAGATGTGGAGCTGAGATGTGGAGCTGAGATGTGGAGTGAGCTCAGATGTGGAGCTGAGATGTGGAGCTGAGATGTGGAGCTGAGACGTGGAGCTGAGATGTGGAGCTGAGATGTGGAGCTGAGATGTGGAGTGAGCTCAGATGTGGAGCTGAGATGTGGAGCTGAGATGTGGAGCTGAGATGTGGAGCTGAGACGTGGAGCGAGTTGAGATGTGGAGCTGAGATGTGGAGCTGAGATGTGGAGCTGAGATGTGGAGCGAGTTGAGATGTGGAGCTGAGCTGAGATGTGGAGCTGAGATGTGGAGCTGAGACGTGGAGCGAGTTGAGATGTGGAGCTGAGATGTGGAGCTGAGATGTGGAGCTGAGATGTGGAGCTGAGACGTGGAGCGAGCTGAGATGTGGAGCGAGTTGAGATGTGGAGCGAGCTGAGATGTGGAGCTGAGATGTGGAGCTGAGATGTGGAGCGAGTTGAGATGTGGAGCGAGTTGAGACGTGGAGCTGAGATGTGGAGCTGAGATGTGGAGCTGAGACGTGGAGCGAGCTGAGATGTGGAGCGAGTTGAGATGTGGAGCTGAGATGTGGAGCTGAGACGTGGAGCTGAGATGTGGAGCTGAGACGTGGAGCTGAGATGTGGAGCTGAGATGTGGAGCTGAGACGTGGAGCTGAGATGTGGAGCTGAGATGTGGAGCTGAGATGTGGAGCTGAGACGTGGAGCGAGCTGAGATGTGGAGCGAGTTGAGATGTGGAGCTGAGACGTGGAGCTGAGACGTGGAGCTGAGATGTGGAGCTGAGATGTGGAGCTGAGATGTGGAGCTGAGATGTGGAGCTGAGACGTGGAGCTGAGATGTGGAGCTGAGATGTGGAGCTGAGACGTGGAGCTGAGATGTGGAGCTGAGATGTGGAGCTGAGATGTGGAGCTGAGACGTGGAGCTGAGATGTGGAGCTGAGACGTGGAGCTGAGATGTGGAGCTGAGATGTGGAGCTGAGATGTGGAGCTGAGACGTGGATATGAAATGTGGAGCTGAGATGTGGAGGTCTTTCGCCTTCGCCCTACATCCGCGGCGCACTGCCGCGCACGATGAATGAACTTGCAAGCCGCCCGATGCTGCTGCCACTGATGATGATGCTGCTGCTGCTGATGATGCTGCTGCTGATGATGATGCTGCTGATGATGCTGTTGCTGATGCTGCTGATGATGCTGATGTTGTTGATGATGCCGCTGATGCTGCTGCTGCTGATGATGATGCTGCTGCTGCTGATGATGATGCTGCTGATGATGCTGCTGCTGCTGCTGTTTCTGAATGAGCTTCCAGGTGCTGTATGGTGGATCGTGCACGCGCTCTTACAGCTGCAGCAGCTGCTGCTGCACGGCTGTGAATCCGATGATGATCGCGAGAGAAGCCGGAAGATGCTGCTACTGCTGCTGTTGCTACTGCTGCTGGTACTGCTGCTGCTACTGCTGCTGTTGCTGCTCGTGCTGCAGCAGAGCTGCGTGCGTGGCGGTGCAAGCGCAACGCGGACGCAGACGAGGCGATGTCATCGTTGTGCACACCCGCAATGGATGCATGAATGAATGATCCTGATCCTCCTGCTGCTGCCTCGAGCCAGGGGTTCAGAATATCACCACCACCACCACATCCGTTAGGTGACGTGCCGGTCTGTGTGTGTGTGCGTGCGTGTGTATGTGTGTGTGTGCGCGCGTGTGTGTGCGCGTCTGTGTGTATGCGCGCGCGTGTGTGTGTATGCGCGCGTGTGTGTATGCGCGCGTCTGTGTGTGTGTATGCGCGCGCGCGTCTGTGTGTATGCACGCGTGTGCGTGTGTGCGCGCCTGTGTGTGTATGCACGCGTGTGTGTGTGTGCACGCGCGTCTGTGTGTGCGTCTGTGTGTGTGTGCGCGCGTCTGTGTGTGTGTGCGCGCGTGTGTGTGTGTGCGCGCGTCTGTGTGTGTGTATGCACGCGTGTGTGTGTGTGTATGCACAAGTGTGTGTGTGCACGCGCGCCTGTGTGTGTGTGTATGCGGGTCTGTGTGTGTGTGTGCGCGTCTGTGTGTGTGTGCGCGTCTGTGTGTGTGTGTGCAGGTCTGTGTGTGTGTGTGCGCGCGCGTGTGTGTGCGCGCGTCTGTGTGTGTGTATGCACGCGTCTGTGTGTGTGTGCGCGTCTGTGTGTGTATGCACGCGTCTGTGTGTGTGCGCGCGTCTGTGTGTGTATGCACGCGTCTGTGTGTGTGTGCGTCTGTGTGTGTGCGCGTCTGTGTGTGTGTGTGTGCGCGTCTGTGTGTGTGTATGCACAAGTGTGTGTGTGTAGGCGCGCGCGTGTGTGTGTGCGGGTCTGTGTGTGTGTGTATGTGGGTCTGTGTGTGTGTATGCACAAGTGTGTGTGTGTAGGCGCGCGTGTGTGTGTGTGCGGGTCTGTGTGTGTGTGTATGTGGGTCTGTGTGTGTGTGTGTGCGCGTCTGTGTGTGTGTATGCACAAGTGTGTGTGTGTAGGCGCGCGCGTGTGTGTGTGCGGGTCTGTGTGTGTGTGTATGTGGGTCTGTGTGTGTGTGTGTGCGCGTCTGTGTGTGTGTATGCACAAGTGTGTGTGTGTGTAGGCGCGCGTGTATGTGTGTGCGCGCGTCTGTGTGTGTGTATGCGCGCGTGTGCGTGCGATCACCACGCATAATCTCCCTGCCACATCCACGGCGTCGCCTCCCTCCTCCTCCTATTCGTCTTCCACCACCACCTTCTCCTCGGATACGATGACGACTGCTGTTGAAGCACGCGCCACGCGGATTTCAGAAACGCCGCCACCACCGCCCGTATCAAATTGCGAACCGCTCGTCCAGCCAGAACCTCTCATCCCCCAACTCATCCATCGTCTCCCCTCGACCTCCTCCTACACCTCCACCTCCACCACCTCCTCCTCCACCTCCTCCTCCTCCACCAACCAACCACGCGCCGGATCAGCACTCCGACAACGATGCGAAGTAGTTCGTGGTGTGAATGCAAATGAAGGTTGAGAGCACAGAGCGGCAGGGGAGGGGAGAGAGAGAGAAACGGGGAGAGTGGACGGGAGAGAGAGACGGGGAGAGTGGATGGAAGACAAGCGGTTAGAGTGGAGGGGAGAGAGAGATAATTATTTTTTACAAATATGTACGTAGAAAACAGGGGGAACATAGACATAGAGTAGGAAGAGAGGGGGTAGAGAGAGAGAGGGAGGGAAGGGATAAGAAGGAGGAGAGCAGAGCGTGAAATCTTTCGTAAAATCTTTCATTTAAACAGGGGTGGGAGGAGGGGGGGGGGCACATAAAGCAAAGCATTGAAAAAAACCCCGAAATGATGAACGAAGCAAAGTGCCGACTACACCGAGCATCTTCTCGTTCTCCCTGATCGTAAAAAAAGAAAGAGACGGGGAGAGTGGAGGGGAGGGAATGGGACTCGAATAATGATTTGGGGAGAGCAGATGTCCACTCACCATGCAACACAGCCATGTTCAATCTCCTGCTGAATGAAGGCCTCACCAATCCACCACCAGCCATGGTCAATCTACTGCTGGATGAGGGCCTCCCCAATCCACCACCAGCCATGGTCAATCTACTGCTGAATGAGGCCTCCCCAATCCACCACCAGCCATGGTCAATCTACTGCTGAATGGAGGACTCCCCAATCCACCACCAGCCATGGTCAATCTACTGCTGAATGGAGGCCTCCCCAATCCACCACCAGCCATGGTCAATCTACTGCTGAATGGAGGACTCCCCAATCCACCACCAGCCATGGTCAATCTACTGCTCAATGAAGGCCTCTCCAATCCACCACCAGCCATGGTCAATCTACTGCTCAATGAAGGCCTCCACAATCCACCACCAGCCATGGTCAATCTACTGCTCAATGAAGGCCTTCCCAATCCACCACCAGCCATGGTCAATCTACTGCTCAATGAAGGCCTCCCCAATCCACCACCAGCCATGGTCAATCTACTGCTCAATGAAGGCCTCTCCAATTCATCACCAGCCATGGTCAATCTACTGCTCAATGAAGGCCTCTCCAATTCATCACCAGCCATGGTCAATCTACTGCTCAATGAAGGCCGCCCCAATCCACCACCAGCCATGGTCAATCTACTGCTCAATGAAGGCCGCCCCAATCCACCACCAGCCATGGTCAATCTACTGCTGAATGGAGGCCTCCACAATCCACCACCAGCCATGGTCAATCTACTGCTCAATGAAGGCCTCCCCAATCCACCACCAGCCATGGTCAATCTACTGCTGAATGAAGGCCTCTCCAATCATCACCAGCCATGGTCAATCTACTGCTCAATGAAGGCCGCCCCAATCCACCACCAGCCATGGTCAATCTACTGCTGAATGAAGGCCTCACCAATCCACCACCAGCCATGGTCAATCTACTGCTGAATGAGGGCCGCCCCAATCCACCACCAGCCATGGTCAATCTACTGCTCAATGAAGGCCTCTCCAATTCATCACCAGCCATGGTCAATCTACTGCTCAATGAAGGCCGCCCCAATCCACCACCAGCCATGGTCAATCTACTGCTCAATGAAGGCCGCCCCAATCCACCACCAGCCATGGTCAATCTACTGCTGAATGGAGGCCTCCACAATCCACCACCAGCCATGGTCAATCTACTGCTCAATGAAGGCCTCCCCAATCCACCACCAGCCATGGTCAATCTACTGCTGAATGAAGGCCTCTCCAATCATCACCAGCCATGGTCAATCTACTGCTCAATGAAGGCCGCCCCAATCCACCACCAGCCATGGTCAATCTACTGCTGAATGAAGGCCTCACCAATCCACCACCAGCCATGGTCAATCTACTGCTGAATGAGGGCCGCCCCAATCCACCACCAGCCATGGTCAATCTACTGCTGGATGATGGCCTTCCCAATCCACCACCAGCCATGGTCAATCCACTGCTGGATGAGGCCTCCCCATTCCACCACCAGCCATGGTCAATCCACTGCTCAATGAAGGCCTCCCCAATCCACCACCAGCCATGGTCAATCTACTGCTCAATGAAGGCCTCCCCAATCCACCACCAGCCATGGTCAATCTACTGCTCAATGAAGGCCTCCCCAATCCACCACCAGCCATGGTCAATCTACTGCTGAATGAAGGACTCCCCAATCCACCATCAGCCATGGTCAATCTACTGCTCAATGAAGGCCTCCCCAATCCACCACCAGCCATGGTCAATCTACTGCTGAATGAAGGCCTCCACAATCCACCACCAGCCATGGTAAATCTACTGCTGAATGAAGGCCACCCCAATCCACCACCAGCCATGGTCAATCTACTGCTGAATGAAGGCCTCCCCAATCCACCACCAGCCATGGTCAATCTACTGCTCAATGAAGGCCTCCCCAATCCACCACCAGCCATGGTCAATCTACTGCTCAATGAGGGCCTCCCCAATCCACCACCAGCCATGGTCAATCTACTGCTGAATGAGGGCCTCCCCAATCCACCACCAGCCATGGTCAATCCACTGCTGAATGAGGGCCTCCCCAATCCACCACCAGCCATGGTCAATCTACTGCTCAATGAGGGCCGCCCCAATCCACCACCAGCCATGGTCAATCCACTGCTGAATGAGGGCCTCCCCAATCCACCACCAGCCATGGTCAATCTACTGCTCAATGAGGGCCGCCCCAATCCACCACCAGCCATGCTCAATCCACTGCTCAATGAAGGCCTCCCCAATCCACCACCAGCCATGGTCAATCTACTGCTGAATGGAGGACTCCCCAATCCACCACCAGCCATGGTCAATCTACTGCTCAATGAAGGCCTCCCCAATCCACCACCAGCCATGGTCAATCTACTGCTGGATGAAGGCCTCCCCAATCCACCACCAGCCATGGTCAATCTACTGCTCAATGAAGGCCTCTCCAATTCATCACCAGCCATGGTCAATCTACTGCTGAATGAAGGCCTCTCCAATTCATCACCAGCCATGGTCAATCTACTGCTGAATGGAGGACTCCACAATCCACCACCAGCCATGGTCAATCTACTGCTGAATGAAGGCCTCCCCAATCATCACCAGCCATGGTCAATCTACTGCTGAATGAAGGCCTCCCCAATCATCACCAGCCATGGTCAATCCACTGCTCAATGAAGGCCTCCCCAATCCACCACCAGCCATGGTCAATCTACTGCTCAATGAAGGCCTCCCCAATCATCACCAGCCATGGTCAATGTACTGCTCAATGAAGGCCTCCACAATCCACCACCAGCCATGGTCAATGTACTGCTCAATGAAGGGCTCCACAATCCACTACCAGCCATGGTCAATCTACTGCTCAATGAAGGCCTCCCCAATCCACCACCAGCCATGGTCAATCTACTGCTGAATGGAGGACTCCCCAATCCACCACCAGCCATGGTCAATCCACTGCTGGATGAGGGCCTCCACAATCCACCACCAGCCATGGTCAATCTACTGCTGAATGGAGGACTCCCCAATCCACCACCAGCCATGGTCAATCTACTGCTGGATGAGGGCCTCCACAATCCACCACCAGCCATGGTCAATCTACTGCTGAATGGAGGACTCCCCAATCCACCACCAGCCATGGTCAATCTACTGCTGAATGGAGGACTCCCCAATCCACCACCAGACATGGTCAATCTACTGCTCAATGAAGGCCTCCCCAATCCACCACCAGCCATGGTCAATCCACTGCTGGATGAAGGCCTCTCCAATCCACCACCAGCCATGGTCAATCTACTGCTGAATGAAGGCCTCCCAATTCACCACCAGCCCTGGTCAATCTACTGCTCAATGAAGGCCTCTCCAATCCACCACCAGCCATGGTCAATCTACTGCTCAATGAAGGCCTCTGCAATTCACCACCAGCCATGGTCAATCTACTGCTGAATGAAGGCCTCTCCAATTCACCACCAGCCATGGTCAATCTACTGCTCAATGAAGGCCTCCCCAATCCACCACCAGCCATGGTCAATCTACTGCTCAATGAAGGCCTCTCCAATTCACCACCAGCCATGGTCAATCTACTGCTCAATGAAGGCCTCTCCAATCCACCACCAGCCATGGTCAATCCACTGCTGAATGAAGGCCTCTCCAATTCACCACCAGCCATGGTCAATCTACTGCTCAATGAAGGCCTCCCCAATCCACCACCAGCCATGGTCAATCTACTGCTCAATAAAGGCCTCCCCAATCCACCACCAGCCATGGTCAATCTACTGCTGAATGAAGGCCTCTCCAATCCACCACCAGCCATGGTCAATCTACTGCTGAATGAAGGCCTCTCCAATTCATCACCAGCCATGGTCAATCTACTGCTGAATGAAGGCCTCTCCAATTCATCACCAGCCATGGTCAATCTACTGCTGAATGAAGGCCTCCCCAATCCACCACCAGCCATGGTCAATCTACTGCTGAATGAAGGCCTCTCCAATTCATCACCAGCCATGGTCAATCTACTGCTGAATGAAGGCCTCTCCAATTCATCACCAGCCATGGTCAATCTACTGCTGAATGAAGGCCTCTCCAATCCACCACCAGCCATGGTCAATCTACTGCTGAATGAAGGCCTCCCCAATCCACCACCAGCCATGGTCAATCTACTGCTGAATGAAGGCCTCTCCAATTCATCACCAGCCATGGTCAATCTACTGCTGAATGAAGGCCTCTCCAATCCACCACCAGCCATGGTCAATCTACTGCTGAATGAAGGCCTCCCCAATCCACCACCAGCCATGGTCAATCTACTGCTGAATGAAGGCCTCTCCAATTCACCACCAGCCATGGTCAATCTACTGCTGAATGAAGGCCTTCCCAATCCACCACCAGCCATGGTCAATCTACTGCTGAATGAAGGCCTCCCCAATCCACCACCAGCCATGGTCAATCCACTGCTGAATGAGGGCTCCACAATCCACCACCAGCCATGGTCAATCTACTGCTGAATGAAGGCCTCCCCAATCCACCACCAGCCATGGTCAATCTACTGCTGAATGAGGACCTCACCAATCCACCACCAGCCATGGTCAATCTACTGCTGAATGAATGCCTCCACAATCCACCACCAGCCATGGTCAATCTACTGCTCAATGAAGGCCTCCCCAATCCACCACCAGCCATGGTCAATCTACTGCTCAATGAAGGCCTCCCCAATCCACCACCAGCCATGGTCAATCTACTGCTGAATGAAGGCCTCCCCAATCCACCACCAGCCATGGTCAATCTACTGCTCAATGAAGGCCTCCCCAATCCACCACCAGCCATGGTCAATCTACTGCTCAATGAAGGCCTCCCCAATCCACCACCAGCCATGGTCAATCTACTGCTCAATGAAGGCCTCCCCAATCCACCACCAGCCATGGTCAATCTACTGCTCAATGAAGGCCTCCCCAATCCACCACCAGCCATGGTCAATCTACTGCTGAATGAAGGCCTCCCCAATCCACCACCAGCCATGGTCAATCTACTGCTCAATGAAGGCCTCCCCAATCCACCACCAGCCATGGTCAATCTACTGCTCAATGAAGGCCTCACCAATCCATCACCAGCCATGGTCAATCTACTGCTCAATGAAGGCCTCCCCAATCCACCACCAGCCATGGTCAATCTACTGCTGGATGAGGGCCTCCACAATCCACCACCAGCCATGGTCAATCTACTGCTGAATGAAGGCCTCACCAATCCATCACCAGCCATGGTCAATCTACTGCTGGATGAGGGCCTCCACAATCCACCACCAGCCATGGTCAATCTACTGCTGAATGAAGGCCTCACCAATCCACCACCAGCCATGGTCAATCTACTGCTGGATGAGGGCCTCCACAATCCACCACCAGCCATGGTCAATCTACTGCTCAATGAAGGCCTCACCAATCCATCACCAGCCATGGTCAATCTACTGCTCAATGAAGGCCTCCACAATCCACCACCAGCCATGGTCAATCTACTGCTGAATGGAGGACTCCCCAATCCACCACCAGCCATGGTCAATCTACTGCTGAATGAGGGCCGCCCCAATCCACCACCAGCCATGGTCAATCTACTGCTCAATGAGGGCCGCCCCAATCCACCACCAGCCATAGTCAATCCACTGCTCAATAAAGGCCTCCCCAATCCACCACCAGCCATGCTAAATCCACTACTCAATGAAGGCCTCCCCAATCCACCACCAGCCATGCTAAATCCACTACTCAATGAAGGCCTCCAAAATCCATCGTGTCTCCATCTCTCACCTGATCCCTGCGGTGTACGCGCAATCATCCGCCCAGCTGACCTGCACGCGGACAGGTTTCACAAATCGCCGCTCCGTCTCCCTCTGTCTCCCTCCGGTGGGGACGGCCTACTTACTACTCTCTGGACGTACACTTCGTGTGTGCGTGTGCGTGTGTGCGTGCGTGTGGCGGTGAACGCTGTGCTGTGCTGCTAACCCGGCGCCCCGAGTTCGATTCTCGCTAATGGACAACACCAGTGATAGCGATTATCTGAACCGGTCCTAGGCCGCCTCTAGGTCGACTCAGCCCCAAATTAGTACCTGGTGCGATGTGTAAAGAAAACATTTCCACCAGGGAGACAAAGGCGGCCGGGCGTGGTGCTGGCAGCCTACCCCCTCGTGTGCCGTGCCGGCCTTCATAGGTTCTCGCTAATAGCACTTACCCCAACGGTTTGTGAAGGCTATACGGGGGAGCTTTGTTTTTGTCTTTGTTATCTTACTCGTGAAGGACGCTGTTGCTACCGGTCAGTTGGAGGCAGTCGTCTTTCAACATCAATGGAAGGGCAGAGCAGCGACGCTCACAACAACGAGCGGAGCGCCGGGCGGATAAAATTGCAGCAAGTTGGCACAGTAGAGGGGCACAGGTGGTGCATCGGCCACTCGTCTCACTCAGCAAACCCATGGCACCTGCTGGGTCTGTCCCGTGACCTCCTGCACCTAGCCTGGCACCGTAGGGGGCACAGGTGTTGCATCGGCCAGTCATCTCAGTCAGCAAACCCATGGCACCTACTGGGTCTATCCCGTGACCTTCTGCACCTAGCCTGGCACAGTAGGGGGGCACAGGTGGTGCATCGGCTACTCGCCTCAGTCAGCAAACCCATGGCACCTGCTGGGTCTGTCCCGTGACCTCCTCCTGTCAGCAGCGAGCCTTTGACACTTCACGTGGCCTCAAAAGTGCACCTAGCCTGGCACGAGGCGCCGTGGTGACTGCACCGCCACTTAGTGGCGAATGGTGATTGTTGTTGTTGCTGTTGATCTGACCATACTTCACCACGCTGATTGTGTTACTGGCTTGGTCGGTCAATGGTTGTTCGCCCATCGGCACTGGTGGAGCCAGTGGGGGGGTGGGGTGCGGTGGCACGTGCCCCCCCAATGATCCGATCGAAATCCCTAATTTCGATCGGATCATTGGGGTTTATTAGTAATAAATTGCCATTTTTCGACCCACACTGCCACTTTGTAGCATATTATTACGTGCCAGGGACTCTATGAGATGATTTTTCATTGCCGGAGAGGTTTCCCCTCCTACTTGAAAATCCTGACTCAGCCATTGCCCATCGGGGGATCACTTCGGACATAAACTCGCCCGCCGACGTTAGCCGCTCACCGCGTGTTGCCCGCACACGCGGCCCTGCAATCGCTCGCTAGAGAATATAAACAGCACGCACGCTCAAAGTATGTCAAACTAAAACTGCTTAATTTTTTTACATTTCATTTTCCCAGTGTGTAAGCTACAGCATAAGTCCCCTGGTTGCGGGAAACCCGACTTACAGAAACCCGACTTGCGGAAACACGACTTACAGAACCCCGACTTACGGAAACACGACTTACAGAAACTCGACTTGCATAAACCCAACTTTACGGAAACGCTCTCCCCATTAATCCGTGTTAACGTACACACACAAAGTTATACGTACGCAAGTAGTGCAGCGCAACGCCGCCTCCGCCGAGCCTCACCAGTTAAATTGATTGAATTTGTTGAATTTCATTTGTTGGATTACTCTTTGTTGAATTCTTATCACTTTTATTTGCGCTGAGAGAAAACGAACCAGGTAATCGGGCAGGCGGAGGCACAGCGATTTAGCGGCTACGGGATTTTATATTTGATTTTGGGAGGGAACTTCTTCGTTAGAGTTTCCGACTTCGGGAAACACATTTTCCGAGTTACGGATCGTTCTGGGGGAATCCTCAAAAACCCTTCCGTAACCCGGGGACTGCTCGCGTTCGTGGCGTATCGGTCAGACCGGGCAATGCACACGAGATTGGTGATGGTGGGTGACCAACACAAACCTGTCAACCCACTTATCAGTGCCCTACCTTATTGCAGATCAATTCAGACCTACAAAGTCCCAGCACAAACGGCTGTACGTCGTATGGACCTGAAAACTCCATTTCCCTGCACAAGGATATGGGTTGACACGGTATACAAAGACAAAGATCCGCCCGTGTAGCCTGTAACAGACTGTTGGGGCAAGTGCTGTTAGCGAGCACCTATGAAGGCCGGAACGGCACACGAGGGGGTGGCTGGCGAGCACCATGCCCGACCGCCTTTGTCTCCCCAGTGGCGATGTTTACTACACACCGCACCAGGTACTCATTTGAGCATCTATGAAAGTCAACAGCCGATTGTTCTCAGGCTCGCCTGGCCCAATCCCCTCCACCTGACCCCCTTCACCAGACCCCCTTCTCCAGACCCCCTCCACCAGACCCCCTTCACCAGACCCCCTTCACCAGACCCCCTCCACCAGACCCCCTTCATCAGACCCCCTCCACCAGACACCCTTCACCAGACCCCCTTCACCAGACCTCATTCACCAGACCCCCTTCACCAGACCCCCTTCACCAGACCCCCTTCACCAGACCCCCTTCACCAGACCCCTTCCACCAGACCCCCTCCACCAGACCCCCTCCACCAGACCCCCTTCACCAGACCCCCTCCACCAGACCCCCTTCACCAGACCCCCTTCACCAGACCCCCTCCACCAGACCCCCTTCACCAGACCCCCTCCACCAGACCCCCTCCACCAGACCCCCACCACCAGACCCCCTTCACCAGACCCCCTCCACCAGACCCCCTTCACCAGACCCCCACCACCAGACCCCCTCCACCAGACCCCCTTCACCAGACCCCCTCCACCAGACCCCCTCCACCAGACCCCCACCACAAGACCCCCTTCACCAGACCCCCTCCACCTGACCCCCTTCACCAGACCCCTTCCACCAGACCCCCTCCACCAGACCCCCTCCACCAGACCCCCTTCACCAGACCCCCTTCACCAGACCCCCTCCAACAGACCCCCTCCACCAGACCCCCTCCAACAGACCCCCTTCCACCAGACCCCCTCCAACAGACCCCCTCCAACAGACCCCCTTCACCAGACCCCCTTCACCAGACCCCCTCCAACAGACCCCCTCCAACAGACCCCCTCCAACAGACCCCCTTCACCAGACCCCCTTCAACAGACCCCCTCCAACAGACCCCCTTCACCAGACCCCTCCAACAGACCCCCTCCAACAGACCCCCTCCAACAGACCCCCTCCACCAGACCCCCTCCACCAGACCCCCTCCACCAGACCCCCTTCACCAGACCCCTTCACCAGACCCCCTCCAACAGACCCCCTCCACCAGACCCCTCCAACAGACCCCCTCCACCAGACCCCCTCCAACAGACCCCCTCCAACAGACCCCCTTCACCAGACCCCCTCCAACAGACCCCCTCCACCAGACCCCCTCCACCAGACCCCCTCCAACAGACCCCCTCCACCAGACCCCCTCCAACAGACCCCCTCCACCAGACCCCCTCCAACAGACCCCCTCCAACAGACCCCCTCCACCGACCCCCTCCAACAGACCCCCTCCAACAGACCCCCTCCACCAGACCCCCTCCCACAGACACCCCTCCACCAGACCCCCTCCAACAGACCCCCTCCACCAGACCCCCTTCACCAGAACCCCCTCCACCAGACCCCCTCCAACCAGACCCCCTCCACCAGAACCCCTCCACCAGACCCCTTCACCAGACCCCTTCCACCAAACCCCCTTCAACCAGACACCCTGACCCCTCCACCAGATCCCCTCCACCAGACCCCCTCCACCAGACCCCCTTCACCAGACCCCCTTCACCAGACCCCCTTCACCAGACCCCCTTCACCAGACCCCCTCCACCAGACCCCCTTCACCAGACCCCTTCCACCAGACCCCCTTCACCAGACCTCCTGACCCCCTCCACCGACCCCCTTCACCACACCCCCTCCACCAGACCCCCTCCACCAGACCCCCCTCCACCAGAACCCCTTCACCAAGACCCCCTTCACCCAGACCCCTTCACCAGACCCCCTCCACCAGACCCCCTCCACCAAACCCCCTTCACCAGACCCCTTCACCAGACCCCTTCACCAGACCCCCTCCACCAAACCCCCTTCACCAGACCCCCCTTCACCAGACTCCCTTCACCAGACCCCTTCCACCAGACCCCCTCCACCAAACCCCCTTCACCTGACCCCCTTCACCAGACCCCCTCCAACAGACCCCCTTCACCAGACCCCCTTCACCTGACCCCCCTCACCTGACTCCCTCCAACAGACCCCCTCCACCAGACCCCCTCCAACAGACCCCCTTCACCAGACCCCCTTCACCTGACCCCCTCCAACAGACCCCCTTCACCAGACCCCCTTCACCTGACCCCCTTCACCTGACCCCCTCCAACAGACCCCCTTCACCAGACCCCCTGACCCCCTCCACCAGACCCCCTTCACCAGACCCCCTCCACCAGACCCCCTTCACCAAACCCCCTCCACCAAACCCCCTTCACCAGACCCCCTCCACCAGACCCCCTTCACCAGACCTTCTCCACCAGACCCCCTCCACCAGACCCCCTCCACCAGACCCCCTTCACCAGACCCCCTCCACCAACCCCCTTCACCAGACCCCCTCCACCAGACCCCCTCCACCAGACCCCCTCCACCAGACCCCCTTCACCAGACCCCCTTCACCAGACCCCCTTCACCAGACCCCCTTCACCAGACCCCCTTCACCAGACCCCCTTCACCTGACCCCCTTCACCTGACCCCCTCCAACAGACCCCCTTCACCAGACCCCCTTCACCTGACCCCCTTCACCAGACCCCCTCCACCAGACCCCCCTTCACCAGACCCCCTCCACCAGACCCCCTTCACCTGACCCCCTTCACCAGACCCCCTCCACCAGACCCCCTTCACCAGACCCCCTCCACCAGACCCTCACCACCAGACCCCCTTCACCAGACCCCCTCCACCAGACCCCTTTCACCAGACCCCCTTCACCTGACCCCCTTCACCTGACCCCCTTCACCTGACCCCCTCCAACAGACCCCCTTCACCAGACCCCCTTCACCTGACCCCCTTCACCTGACCCCCTCCAACAGACCCCCTTCACCAGACCCCCTTCACCTGACCCCCTTCACCAGACCCCCTCCAACAGACCCCCTTCACCAGACCCCCTTCACCTGACCCCCTTCACCTGACCCCCTCCAACAGACCCCCTCCACCAGACCCCCTCCAACAGACCCCCTCCACCAGACCCCCTTCACCTGACCCCTCCAACAGACCCCCTTCACCAGACCCCCTTCACCTGACCCCCTTCACCTGACCCCCTCCAACAGACCCCCTTCACCAGACCCCCTTCACCTGACCCCCTTCACCAGACCCCCTCCAACAGACCCCCTTCACCAGACCCCCTTCACCTGACCCCCTTCACCTGACCCCCTCCAACAGACTCCCTCCAACAGACCCCCTCCACCAGACCCCCTTCACCTGACCCCTCCAACAGACTCCCTCCAACAGACCCCCTCCACCAGACCCCCTTCACCTGACCCCCTCCACCAGACCCCCTCCAACAGACCCCCTCCACCAGACCCCCTTCACCAGACCCCCTGACCCCCTCCACCAGACCCCCTCCAACAGACCCCCTTCACCAGACCCCTCCACCAGACTCCACCACCAGTCCCCCTTCACCAGACCCCCTTCACCTGACCCCCTTCACCTGACCCCCTCCAACAGACCCCCTTCACCAGACCCCCTCCACCAGACCCCCTCCACCAGACCCCCTCCACCAGACCCCTTCACCAGACCCCCTTCACCAGACCCCCTTCACCAGACCCCTTCACCAGACCCCCTCCAACAGACCCCCTCCACCAGACCCCCTCCACCAGACCCCCTCCAACAGACCCCCTCCACCAGACCCCCTCCACCAGACCCCCTTCACCAGATCCCCTCCACCAGACCCCCTCCACCAGATCCCCTCCACCAGATCCCCTCCACCAGACCCCCTCCACCAGACCCCCTCCACCAGATCCCCTCCACCAGACCCCCTTCACCAGATCCCCTCCACCAGACCCCCTCCACCAGACCCCCTCCACCAGATCCCCTCCACCAGACCCCCTCCACCAGATCCCCTCCACCAGATCCCCTCCACCAGACCCCCTCCACCAGACCCCCTCCACCAGATCCCCTCCACCAGACCCCCTTCACCAGATCCCCTCCACCAGACCCCCTTCACCAGACCCCCTCCACCAGACCCCCTTCACCAGACCCTCACCACCAGACCCCCTTCACCAGACCCCCTCCACCAGACCCCTTCACCAGACCCCCTCCAACAGACCCCCTTAACCAGACCCCCTTCACCAGACCCCCTCCACCAGACCCCCTCCAACAGACCCCCTCCAACAGACCCCCTACATCAGACCCCCTCCAACAGACCCCCTCCAACAGACCCCCTCCAACAGACCCCCTTAACCAGACCCCTTCACCAGACCCCCTCCAACAGACCCCCTTCACCAGACCCCCTCCAACAGACCCCCTCCACCAGACCCCTTCCAACAGACCCCCTTCACCAGACCCCCTCCACCAGACTCCACCACCAGTCCCCCTTCACCAGACCCCTTCACCAGACCCCCTTCACCTGACCCCCTCCACCAGACCCCCTTCACCAGACTCCCTCCACCAGACCCCCTTCACCAGACCCCCTTCACCAGACCCCCTCCACCAGACTCCACCACCAGACCCCCTTCACCAGACCCTTCACCTGACCCCCTTCACCTGACCCCCTTCACCTGACCCCCTCCAACAGACCCCCTTCACCAGACCCCCTTCACCTGACCCCCTTCACCAGACCCCCTCCAACAGACCCCCTTCACCAGACCCCTTCACCTGACCCCCCTTCACCTGACCCCCTCCAACAGACCCCCTCCACCAGACCCCCTCCAACAGACCCCCTCCACCAGACCCCCTTCACCAGACCCCCTCCACCAGACCCCTTAACCAGACCCCTTCACCAGACCCCCTCCACCAGACCCCTTCACTTGACCCCCTTCACCAGACCCCTTCACCAGACCCCTTCACCAGACCCCCTCCACCAGACCCCCTCCACCAGACCCCTTCACC
This sequence comes from Lethenteron reissneri, assembly GCF_015708825.2. Taxonomy (NCBI): domain Eukaryota; kingdom Metazoa; phylum Chordata; class Hyperoartia; order Petromyzontiformes; family Petromyzontidae; genus Lethenteron; species Lethenteron reissneri. The sequence continues at coordinate 5,859,804 of NC_083841.1, read as the reverse complement.
AGACCCCCTTCACCAGACCCCCTCCACCAGACCCCCTCCACCAGCCCCCTTCACCAGTCCCCCTTCACCAGACCCCCTCCACCAGACCCCCTCCACCAGACCCCTTCACCACTCCCCCTTCACCAGACCCCCTTCACCAGACCCCCTCCACCAGACCCCCTCCACCAGACCCCTTCACCAGACCCCCTTCACCAGACCCCTTCACCAGACCCCCTTCACCAGACCCCCTTCACCAGACCCCCTTCACCAGACCCCCTCCACCAGACCCCCTCCAACAGACCCCCTTAACCAGACCCCCTCCACCAGACCCCCTCCAACAGACCCCCTCCAACAGACCCCTTCCACCAGACCCCCTCCAACAGACCCCCTCCACCAGACCCCCTCCACCAGACCCCCTCCAACAGACCCCCTTAACCAGACCCCCTCCACCAGACCCCCTCCAACAGACCCCCCTTAACCAGACCCCCACCACCAGACCCCCTCCAACAGACCCCCTCCACCAGGACCCCCTCCAACAGACCCCCTTAACCAGACCCCCTCCACCAGACCCCCTCCAACGGACCCCCTTAACCAGACCCCCTCCACCAGACCCCCTCCAACAGACCCCCTCCACCAGACCCCCTCCACCAGACCCCCTCCAACGGACCCCCTTCAACAGACCCCCTTCAACAGACCCCCTCCAACAGACCCCCTCCACCAGACCCCCTCCACCAGACCCCCTCCAACAGACCCCCTCCACCAGACCCCCTTCACCAGACCCCCTCCACCAGACCCCCTCCACCAGACCCCCTCCACCAGACCCCTCCAACAGACCCCCTTCAACAGACCCCCTTCAACAGACCCCCTCCACCAGACCCCCTCCAACAGACCCCCTTCAACAGACCCCCTCCACCAGACCCCCCCACCAGACCCCCTCCACCAGACCCCCTTCACCAGACCCCCTCCAACAGACCCCTCCAACAGACCCCCTTCACCAGACCCCCTTCACCAGACCCCCTCCACCAGACCCCCTTCACCAGACCCCCTTCACCAGACCCCCTTCACCAGACCCCCTCCAACAGACCCCCTCCAACAGACCCCCTTCAACAGACCCTTTCCAACAGACCCCCTTCACCAGACCCCCTTCACCAGACCCCCTCCAACAGACCCCCTCCAACAGACCCCTCCAACAGACCCCCTTCACCAGACCCCCTTCACCAGACCCCCTCCACCAGACCCCCTTCACCAGACCCCCTTCACCAGACCCCCTTCACCAGACCCCCTCCAACAGACCCCCTCCAACAGACCCCCTTCAACAGACCCTTTCCAACAGACCCCCTTCACCAGACCCCCTTCACCAGACCCCCTCCAACAGACCCCCTCCAACAGACCCCCTTCAACAGACCCTTTCCAACAGACCCCCTTCACCAGACCCCCCCACCAGACCCCCTCCACCAGACCCCCTTCACCAGACCCCCGCCACGGCTTCGTGCTGGGGTCCGTTACCTCCACATCGCGCGACGCTTTCAGATTCGCTTCCTGCGGCCGTCTGGAACGTTCTTCCCTTCCGCGATTCGGAAGCCACTCGAGTATCGATGCAACTTTGAAATCATCATCTGGATTGGCAAGCGAATCTGTTTAGAGCTTGTTGTTGTTGTTGTTTAGTTTGTTGTCCGTCCCCTTCCGGGACCCCCGATTTTCGCGGTCGGCTACGTACGGCGCGAAAGAAGCTCAACGTACCGTACGTACGTACATTCATTGCGCTGTACAGCTGCACCTGTCAACCAACTCGCTGCTCCACCCGGCAGTGACCGGCGTGGTGAAGTATGGTCGAACAAGCGGCGAGAAAACACGAGGCGTTCCAAGAACAACAAAAAACAAAAAACAAAACACCTTTATTCAGGTAACAGCTGCTTCAGCATGCATATATCTATATCTATATACGTACGTATGAACTCTTTGCTTGTTTTTTTAAATCTAAAAATTCTCTTTTTAAACGCACGTTATTTTTTTTTGCCGAGTATCTAACGTGAGACAACGAAGACCCTCGGTTTAGCGCGTTCTGGGGAAGCTTGCGCGTCCGGATCGATCACGCACTGATCGGGATGTGAACACGGAAGCCGACGGTGACGTCTCGATAGTTGAACGGAAGATCGGGGGGGGAGCGGGGGGGCGAATGGGGGTCTCGTCGAGTTACTGACCCGCGGAGCCCAGGTGACCCACCCCCTGGGGTTCCTCCTGTTCATCTTCAATCAATCATCTTCAATCAATCATCTTCAATCAATCATCCATCCATCAATCATCGTCGTGGTCACCGTCTTACAAACCCCAAGTTCGTCTCGAGGGATTTGATTCTAGATTTGAAGCTTTCGTGACTGCAAGGATTCATACTCTTAGGTTTTTTCGGTAAAGTCACGTAGGTAAAATAACATAATTAAAATTAATAAAAGTAATAATAGAAATAAAATTATACATCACGACGTTTCGGAGGCAACACAAGTCTCCGTCATCAGGTGGGACCGTCACAGCTGAATTTGCTGCATCAAGTGAGGCAGAGATTCCAAGATACAAGTTCTTAAATACAAGTTAAGGGGGTAGGAGGGAGGGAGGGGCTCATCTGAATGTGGTGGTCAATGAAAGGAACGTGTTGGGAGGGGGGGGGGGGCTAAAAGAGAGTGAATGTGGAACTGTTGGTGCACATGCTAGAAGAGAACGAAAATGCCCATGTTGTTTTACCCAGTGTTTTCTGACAATCAAATACAAATAATTAACCCGTAAAAACAAAGTTTTTCACTATAAATCCTTTATATGCATGGCGGCTCGAGTCCTCTCGTCCTCTGGCTTGAGATGGCTGCCACCTATGGGTCAGATGATTGCCTGCCACCATTAAGCAATTGGTAATTAAAAATAATATTTTTGTCCTAAAAAGTGTAAAAGTTTGGAAAAAAAAATTCACGAAAAGAAATTGTCACGCACAACGAGTCTGTGTGCAAAATGTCAGCTCGATTGGATCACGGGAAGTGGGTTAAAAAACGACCGAAAGATTTGCACGGTCGTAAGCAAGCAAGCAAGCGCGCAAGTGAACTTAATATAAAGGATTTCAAAAGAAGGAATAGTGTGCTGTCAACATGATAACAAATGTAATGTTAATAGCTTCTAAAAGTCAAAGAGTCTCCCATTTGTTCGCCATCGTTGTCAACGCGTGCCTGGAATCTTCTCCAGGTGGTATTGTTGCTGTTTTTTTCCCTGGTTTTTCTGTTTACGCATAGTCAATTGAAGATGTGTTTCTTGATCATGTTTAAGTTTTTTTGTTTGTTGCGGTTGCACCCGATTCAAGAGCCGAATGGCTCACAAGGCTATACCAAATAAATGCAACTGAAAACTGAAATATCTGTCCCTTCGCATAAAACCCCCAAAAAATATAAAAGTTGTTCTTTTTACGCATTCCCATCAGCACCCACAACGGCCTTACCCCGCTCCCCGCCCTCCTCTGAGAGCGATCCACTCGTTACTGCATTCATCCCGTGGCATTGCTTTCATACAAGTGACACAACTGAAACCTCCTGCAGCAAACGTCTCCACAGCAGAGTCAGACTCCGCTGAGAGCAATGGCAGTGAACCGCTGCAGATATTTTACGGGGCACCAGTGTCGCCGTCTTTACCATTTAGCACGACACGATATCAAACAACACGCAAGACTGTCCTGTTAATATGTACATCGCTGGGGCTCACTCCCATAGGGATGCGAATTTATCGGCTGCTTACTAGTTTTTATCGGCAACCTACGCGACGCAAATCCCACACTTACGCAAAATGTCACTCTTCCGGTAATCCCACACTTATGCAAATGTCACACTTACGTAGATTTATCATTTAGGAAAACTCCACGTTTATACAATGCTCGTGCTTACGTAAATTCCACGCTTATGCAAATTCCACACATACGCAAATCTCACTCTTCCGGTAACCCCACACTTACGCAGATTCCGCACCTACGTACATTTTGTATCCGCGCAAATAACGGACGGGCGTAAACGACGCCCCAACGCGAATTCGACACTCACGTAAACTGTGGACTCGTGCGAATTCTTACGCAGGGGGCGTTACATTCTGCACTCACACAACTACGGCACTCTCGTCCGAGACGGGAGGGCAAACTGAGAAAAAGTTTTCCCCGTCGGGCGCATCGGCAAAGCGTGACATTGCCAGAGTACGCTTTAAGAAAAGAAAAAAAAAACAAACGGAGAAACAGCGTTAAATATATTTCGATTTAAAGCTTTCGTGACTGCAGGGATTCATCTTCTTGGTTCTTTCGGTAAAGTCACGTAGAAGGGAAATAATAAAATAATAAAAAATACAACATAATAAAATATAATTCTCACGACGTTTCAGCCACAACGCAAGTAGCCGTCCTCAGGTGAAGAACAGCGTCTGTCGGAAAGACGTCCTCAGGTGAAGAACAGGTCTGTCGGAAAGACAGACCTGTTCTTCACCTGAGGACGGCTGCTTGCGTTGTGGCCGAAACGTCGTGAGAATTGTATTTTATAATGTTTATTTTAATTATTTTATTATTTCCCTTCAGCGTTAAATAAGTAACGCCACGGAGCCAATTCGGCGGTGGACATACAGACACGGGGCAACGTCGCATGTCCGACCGTCACGCCATCTCCAATGGCTAATGAACCGGCCACAGCCAGTGGCAGTAGCTGGGCATGGTGGCGTAACCCTCATTTGCCTAAAGATGCTCGCAAATCCGACCTTAGCCCTTTGATCAACGTGGCCGGTTTTATCTGGGCTGAGTCCCCACAGTAGCAACTGAACTTTTCACTCGTGTCGTTCGCTTCGGATCACCGCTACGAGAGTTACCATCACACTCCCCCGTTACGCCCAGACAGACAGAGCTAATGCATTAAACCCTTTGGTCAATGTGACCGGTTTTATCCGGGCTGAGTCCCCACAGTAGCAACTCAACTTTTCACTCGTGTCGTTCGTTTCGGATCACCGCTACGAGAGACGGAGTGAACTCCTCATTGACCGTTCGGAGGGAAGGAGTGAGTGTTTACGAATGCCTGGGCCAGGGGGTCCGCTACGACCTAACTGCAATGGTGGGGGGGGGGTATAATTGTTTTAATGTATAAAGCTCCTTCAAATAATCGTTGTCTGGGCGCTAAGCATGGCAAGGCAGAAAATAGTCAACAACAACAACCACCAATTTTCGATTTAAAGCTTTCGTGACTGCAGGGATTCATATTCTTGGTTCTTTCGGTAAATTCACGAAGAAGGGAAATAATAAAATAAAAAATAAAAAGTCTCACGACGTTTCGGTTGCAACACAAGCAATCATCATCAGGTGTGAAAACCACAGAAAGAGAATTTGAAAAAAGTGACGTTTTTTTTCATTTCGGGTCTTTATTGATTGTGTTCAAGCTTACAATGATATTCAGACCGCATTCAATTCTCTTTCCGTTCAGAACAACCGCCAGTTGCTGTCCGTGGTGCTGACGTTAAGAAAAAACCGACACCTTTTTCAAATTTTCTTGCTGTGGGTTTCACACCCGATGATGATTGCTTGTGTTGCAATCGAAACTTCGTGAGAATTTTTTTGTTTAATTTGTATTATTTTATTATTTCCCTTCTACGTGACTTTACCGAAAGAACCAAGAATAATAACCACCAAGTGAAGGAGAAGTCAGGAGGAGGTTTGACAATAACGAAAGATTTAAGAATATTTACACCCACCCACTTATCCACCCACCTGCACACTCACTCACCCACCCATCCGCACACACACTCAACACACACACTCACCCACCCACCCGCACACACGCTCACTCATACACTCACCCACCCACCTACCCACCCGCACACACAACCACCCTCCCGCACATACACACACACTCACCCACCCGCACACACACTCACCCACCCACCCACCTACCCACCCACCCGCACACACACATCCTCCCCCACCCGCACACACACACACCCACCCACGCACACTCACACACTCATCCACCCACCCGCACACTCACTCACCCACCCACCCGCACACACACTCACCCACCCACCCACCCACCCGGACACACGCTCACTCACTCACCCATCCACCTACCCACCCGCACACACACACACCCTCCCGCACAAACACTCACCCACCCACCCACTCACTCACCCACTCACTCACCCACTCACTCACTCACTCACTCGCCCACTCACCTACCTACCCACCCGCACACACACCTACCCACCCACCAACTCACTCACCCACCCACCTACGCACACTCACCCACCCACCCACCCGCTCACACACCCACCCTCCCGCACACACACTCACTCACCCACCCACCCACTCACTCACCCACTCACGCACCCACTCACGGACCCACTCACTCACTCACTCACCCACTCACCTACCCACCCGCACACACACTCACTCACCCACCCACCCACTCACTCACCCACTCACGCACCCACTCACGGACCCACTCACTCACCCACTCACCTACCCACCCGCACAAACACACACACCCACCCTCCCGCACACACACTCACTCACCCACCCGCACACACACACACACCCACCCGCACACACACCCACCCACCCACCCACGCACACTCACTCACCCATCCACCCACTCACTCACTCACTCACCCACCCACCCACCCACTCGCCTACTCACTCACACACCGACCCGCACACACACACACAGCCATCCACGCACATTCACACTCACCCACCCACCCGCACACACATCCACCCACTCACTCACTCACCCACCCACCCACCCGCACACCCACCGACCCGCACACACACACACCCACCCACCCACACACACACTCACCCACCCGCACACACACCCACCCACCCACCCGCACACACACCCATGCACACACTCACCCACCCACACACACACCCGCACACACACCCACCCACCCACCCGCACACACATCCACCCACTCACTCACTCACCCACCTACCCGCACACACACACCCACCGACCCACCCACCCACCCACTCACTCACTCACTCACCCACCCACCCACGCACACACTCACCCACCCACTCACTCACCCACTCACCTACGCACACTCACACACTCACCCACCCACACACCCACCCACACACACTCACCCACTCACCCACCCACGCACACTCACTCACTCTTACAAATGACGCTCACCCTGGTCTCTCGAGCTCTCAGCTGGTTAAACGAAGTCGAAACTTGAAACTTACAGCGAAAATTGGACGACATCAGACAAGATTGGACGAGATCATCAGATGAGATCATCAGATGAGATCATCGGACGAGATCATCGGACGAAATCATCGGATGAAATCAACAGACGAGATCATCGGACGAAATAACCGGACGAGATCATTGGACGTGATCGGACGAGATCATTGGACAAAATCATCGGACGAAATCATCAGATGAGATCATCGGATGAGATCACCAGACAAAATCATCGGATGAGATCATCAGACGACATCTGATGAGATCATCGGATGAGATCATCGGACGAGATCGGACGCATTCCAGGCGACCGATTCGAAACCCAGCTCCGACACAGCTCCCGCGCCTTTTGGCAATCGTCGTCGGTAGAACTCAATCGTCGACCGCGATACGGCTTTTGTCCCCACCCACATCTCGGCGATGGGGGGGCGGGGAGGGGGGTGGGGGCGAGAGGGGGGGGGGGGGGCGGGGAGAGGGGGTTGGGGGCGGCTTTTGTCCCCACCAAGGACAAGTCTCGGGCAAACGCGTCGCGCGGTTGACGAGACGCGTCGCTGGGTACGAAAATAAACCACCCCCCCCCCTTTCCCGGGCGCGCATCGTTGACGTATCGAGCGTCGTCTCCACGAGCTGCTCGCAACCCGGGTTGCTCGCGCGGGTTGCTCGCAACCCGGTTGAAGAGACGTCGATGTAAACAAAGATAAAAATGATTCGGTTGCATGCGACACACACACGCGCGCGCGCGCGATTTTACGAGCCAAAGATTGTCGCGGGTCGATTTAATCGATGGCGTCATCATTGCTTAGCGCCTCTTGAAGCGACACGTGGAAGCCAGTAATACATTTCTTTGCACCTTCAGAAAATATCCAGGGCGGTGTAACCGTCGCATATCCGACCTGCCTTGGGGACTGAGGTATAGGCGGAGATATGCAGGAAAAGGTGGGATGCGCAAATATCCATCAAAGATGACAGTTAAACCATCATGCACAAATACTGCACTGGGCGGTTAATCGGTCAGGCGGATATCGAATGGTCGGATATTGCGACGTCATACCAAATATCTGCTCATACTTGAAACTACTCTCCCTCTTTCTCACCGCACCCTGACCACCTAATGCCCTCGGGGTTTTTTTTGCTATGGAAGCACAAAGGTGGCTTTAACAGTCTCACCAACCTATTTTCCACTGGCACACCCGAGCCAGGCTAGCCCAGGGCCATCACGGTACTGGTGTTTTTTTTTACACTTGCACACCCGAGCCAAGCCAGTCCGGGGCCATCATGGTACAGGTTTCATTTTCCACTGGCACACCCGAGCCGAGCCAGCCCAGGGCCATCACGATACTGGCAGTTTTTTCCACTGGCTATTTGCGAAGCCGAGCCGGAACCGAACCACTATACGCTGACCTCAGACAAAGACAGCTGAATCTGGCTCTGGGGCCAAGCAGGGCCAGGGGTGGGGCTAATGACGCATCCGTTGTGCGTGTGACGTCAGTCGGTACGCGGTGAGGACGCGACGACAACCCGCACTTCTTCGCTCAAATATCATGCACGTCATTAGCGGCAAGCCACGGCTCAGCTCAGCTTCTGCAGTGGAAAAACAATGCTGGCGCCTCCCAAACTATGCCAATTGGCTCAGCACGGTCCTGGTACCGTTCGGTTGGGCCAGTGGAGACGACGTCAAAGTTTACATTTACACGATATCAGAAATACTCCCACAATGCACCACAGAGCACAACATTCATTGACAGTTCATGTGCAGTTCACGTTGCATATACGATATATATCTCTCTTAACATTAAAATATAACGAATAACCACATTATTAATCATTAATACTCATCATGATCATCATATAAATAAATACTGAAAAATGTACGGGGTGATCCATTTATAGAGAGCCCGCTGATTGAGAAATGACCGTCTCGCTGTTTCTCGCGTCCACCTCGACAGCTGAGCGAACACTGTGAAAGCGACGGCTCCCCATCTTACGGAGGGACCGAGGTGGAGGAGGAAGAGGAGGAGGGTGGAAGCGTGGATGTGATTTGATGGGGGGGGGGGGGGGGCTGGATATTCCCTGGAACGCAATGAAGCAATGGGCCCACGTGGGCAAGGCTTGAGTCAAGGAGGGCGGGGTTTCTCCGGGGCATTGCAACTTCACGCTCGAGTTTCATCCATATCGGATCAATTCTTGGGGAATTCGCGTGACCCCCCCCCCCCCACCTCCTGCACCACGTTGCACATAAACGGACAAAACCAAAGATTCTCTGTGTAGCCTGAACAGACTGTTGGGGCAAGTTGCAGTTAGGGAGCAGAACCTATGAAGGCCGGTGTGCCGCACGAGAGGGGTGGGTGCCCAGCGCCATGCCCAGGGCACCTTGTTATGATCGACCCCCCGTTAGTTCGCCTAAGCGCAGATGCGATCGCATCGGTTCGTTGCAAATGTCCACAGCATGCCGGTGTTGAACTCCGCTTCATGCTCGTGACAGTAACGGTTGACGGGCGAAGGTAAAGGTGAAGCCCTGGAACCGCTTGTTCTCACTCCCACTGCTGATCGAAGAAAACTTACAGTTATTCTCTTCAGGTGGGGGAGGGAACATGGAAACTCCACACAGAAATCGAATCCAGGAGCCGACTCTTGCTGCCACCCTGTCACCCCTTGATGAAGTAAAGTCACGGGCGGTGTGGAATGCATCGCCTCATTCATATTGAATTACAAAATAGAGAAAATTGATGATCACTGCCAAGTCGAGCTCCACGGTCCGTAGCCGCCCACCCTGCGCCCCGAGCGAATGCTCCACTTCACGAGCAAATGCTCCACTTCACGAGCGAAAACTCCACTTCAACAGCGAACGCTTCACTTCACCAGCGAACGCTCCACTTCATGAGCGAAGACTTCACTTCACCAGCGAAGACTCCACTTCACCAGCGAAGACTCCACTTCACGAGCAAACGCTCCACTTCACCAGCGAATGCTCCACTTCACCAGATAACGCTCCACTTCACCAGCGAAGACTCCACTTCACCAGTGAACGCTCCACTTCACCAGCGAAGACTCCACTTCACCAGCGAATGCTCCACTTCACCAGCGAATGCTCCACTTCACCAGTGAACGCTCCACTTCACGAGCGAAGACTCCACTTCACCAGCGAACGCTCCACTTCACCAGCGAACGCTTCACTTCACCAGCGAACGCTCCACTTCACCAGTGAATGCTCCACTTCACCAGCGAACACTCAACTTCACCAGCGAATGCTCCACTTCACCAGCGAACGCTCCACTTCACCAGCGAAAACTCCACTTCACGAGCAAATGCTCCACTTCACCAACGAAGACTCCACTTCACCAGCGAAGACTCCACTTCACCAGCGAAGACTCCACTTCACCAGCGAAGACTCAACTTCACCAGCGAACGCTCCACTTCACCAGCGAACGCTCCACTTCACCAGCGAACACTCCACTTCACCAGCGAACGCTCCACTTCACCAGCGAACGCTCCACTTCACAGCAACGCTCCACTTCACCAACGAACTCCACTTCACCAGCGAACGCTCCACTTCACCAGCGAAGCTCCACTTCACCAGCGAACGCTCCACTTCACCAGCGAACGCTCCACTTCACCAGCGAACGCTCCACTTCACCAGCGAACGCTCCACTTCACCAGCGAAGACTCCACTTCACCAGTGAACGCTCCACTTCACCAGTGAACGCTCCACTTCACCAGCGAACGCTCCACTTCACCAGAACGCTCCACTTCACCAGCGAACGCTCCACTTCACCAGAAGAACTCCACTTCACCAGAACGCTCCACTTCACCAGCGAACGCTCCACTTCACCAGAAGACTCCACTTCACGAGCGAACGCTCCACTTCACCAGCGAACGCTCCACTTCACGAGCGACGCTCCACTTCACCAGCGAACGCTCCACTTCACCAGCGAACGCTCCACTTCACCAGCGAACGCTCCACTCACCAGCGAAGACTCAACCTTCACCAGCGAACGCTCCACTTCACCAGCGAACGCTCCACTTCACCAGCGAACTCTCCACTTCACAGCGAACGCTCCAATTCACCAGCGAAGACTCCACTTCACCAGCAAAGCTCCACTTCACCAACGCGAACGCTCCACTTCACCAGCGAACGCTCCACTTCACCAGCGAACGCTCCCACTTCACCAGCGAACGCTCCACTTCACCAGCGAACGCTCCACTTCACAGCGAACGCTCCACTTCACCAGCGAACGCTCCACTTCACCAGCGAAGCCTCCACTTCACCAGTGAAACAGCTCCACTTCACCAGTGAATCGCTCCCACTTCACCAGCGAAACGCTCCACTTCCACAGGAACGCTCCACTTCACCAGCGAACGACTCCACTTCACCAGCGAACGCTCCACTTCACCAGCGAACGCTCCACTTCACAGTGAACGCTCACCTTCACGAGCGAACGCTCCACTTCACAGCGAACGCTCCACTTCAACGAGCGAACGCTCCACTTCACAGCGAACGCTCCACTTCACCAGCGAACGCTCCACTTCACCAGCGAAGCTCCACTTCACCAGCGAAAGACTCCACTTCACAGCGAAACGCTCCACTTCACCAGCGAACGCTCCACTTCACCAGAGCGAGACGCCACTTCCCAGCAACGCTCCCACTCACTAGCGAACGCTCCACTTCACCAGCGAACGCTCCACTTCACCAGCAAACGCTCCACTTCACCAGTGAACGCTCCACTTCACCAGCGAACGCTCCACTTCACGAGCGAAGACTCCACTTCACGAGCTAACGCTCCACTTCACCAGCGAAGACTTCACTTCACCAGCAAAGACTCCACTTCACCAGCGAACGCTCCACTTCACCAGCGAACGCTCCACTTCACCAGCGAACGCTCCACTTCACCAGCAAAGACTCCACTTCACCAGCGAACACTCAACTTCACCAGCGAACGCTCCACTTCACCAGCGAACGCTCCACTTCACCAGCGAACGCTCCACTTCACCAGCGAAGACTCCACTTCACCAGCGAACGCTCCACTTCACGAGCGAATGCTCCACTTCACGAGCGTACGCTCCACTTCACCAGCGAACGCTCCACTTCACCAGCGAACGCTCCACTTCACCAGCGAAGACTCCACTTCACCAGCGAACGCTCCACTTCACCAGCGAATGCTCCACTTCACGAGCGAACGCTCCACTTCACCAGCAAACGCTCCACTTCACCAGCGAATGCTCCACTTCACCAGCGAATGCTCTACTTCCCGAGGCCCTGAAGAGCTGCTACACAGAGCACAGCGGTTGCACAGTCCATGGTAATGACGAGGTGGCTACTACCCCAGGGCAGTGGTGTAGTAACGACATCATCAGTGGGCGTAGTAACTACATCATCAGTGGTGTATTAACGACATCATCAGTAGAGTAGTTACGACATCATCAGTGGCGTAGTAATGACATCATCAGTGGCATAGTTACGACATCATCAGTGGGCGTAGTAACAACATCACTAGTGGCGTAGTAATGGCATCATTAGTGGGCGAAGCAAGCACATCATCAGTGGTGTAGTAATGACATCATCAGTGGCATAGTTACGACATCATCAGTGGGCGTAGTAACAACATCACTAGTGGCGTAGTAATGACATCATTAGTGGGCGAAGCAAGCACATCATCAGTGGTGTAGTAATGACATCATCAGCGGCGTAGTAATGACATCATCAGTGGCGTAGTAATGGCATCATCAGTGACGTAGTAATGACATAATTAGTGGAGTAGTAACGCCATCATTGTGGCGTAGTAACATCATCAGTGGCATAAAAACGACATCATCAGTAACGTAGGAACGACATCATCAGTGGGTGTAGTAACTACATCATCAGTGGTGTAGTTATGACATCAATGGTGTAGTAGATACATGATCAGTAGCGTTGTAATGACATCATCAGTGGCATAGTAGCTACATTATCAGTGGCGTAGTAACGACATCATTAGTGGCGTAGTAATGACATCATCAGTGGCGTAGTAACGACATCATCAGTGGCGTAGCAATGACATGATCAGTGGTGTAGTAACTACATGGTCAGTGGTGTCGTAAGTACATTATCAGTCGCGTAGTAATGACATCATCAGTGGCGTAGTAACGTTATCAGTGACGTAGTAACGACATCATCGGTAGCTGAGGGGGTACTGTGGCAATCGGTCGGGGGGGGGACCCAATATTTGAGTTTGTCTCTTTGCACAGCGGTTGTCAAGAGGGCCCCCCAACTCGTAACTTTGGCCACGGGGGGGGGGGGGGGGGGGGCAAGGCACTCCCTGCCCCCATGCTCGTTATGCCACTCCTCCGGGGTCCTTTCACGGCCCTTCCTCACACGGCTGCTCTCCTCCCCACCCCCTCCCAGCCGGGGTGGGGACGTTGGAGCCCCCCAGTTGAGTATGATGGAGCCCCCCAGCTGAGAACGATGGAGCCCCCCCCCCCCAGCTGCATGGCGTGACGGGGTGGGGGGGGGGGGGAGGGGGGCACACCGGCTCCTCTCTACACTTGGATGACGAACTCGGGGTTGTTGTAGGAGAATCCGACAAACTCGCTCTGGTCGAGGTTCATGATGAAGAGCCTGTCCACCGGCGTGAGCTCCACCGGGTCCTTGGTGAACGCCCGGTCGAAGTTGCTCGTGTCCCACTTGTCTTTCTGCAAGGGGGGGACGGGGTTGGAGATGGGGCACAGCGAGAATTCGGCCATTTTGTGTTTCAGCATAGATCCCCCCCCCCCCATTCCCCAATAATTGTAGTCATCATCATCGTCGTAATCGTCATTGTAGTCATAATCGTAGTCATTATCGGCATCGTAGTCATCATCGTAATCATCATCATCAGCGTTGTCATCATCGTAGATATCGAATTCATCATCATCGTCGTAATCATCGTAATTGTCATCAACTTAGTTATCATCATAATCGTCATCGTAGTCATCATCTTTGTCATCATCGTCGTCGTCGTTATCATCATCGACTCTCACCATAACTACTCCCGGATTGCCGCACTTCCGATTAGCACGGCTTGGCCACATGCGGCTCAAAAGAGAAGCTCAACAAGTACGTTCGTACGAGTACGCAAGGCGCTCCGGAAAGTCAGACCGAAGCCTTCGTCTGTCTTAAACTACTTCAATGGTTCATCTCGAAATAAAATTGTGCATTTCCTTCGCGGTGGCGAAGAGACGGCTGTCTCCCGTAGCCGGCTATGCAGGACTGCGCGGGTTCCATCCCGGACCCTGGCGATGCCTGTTGTTGTACATTTGGAGGTCCGCGTGTTCTCTCTCTCTGTCTGTCCTCGTGGCGGTCGTAGCGTTGATCTTTCTGCGGGGTACTTCCGGTTTCGCCCTCCCTCACCCACATTTAGAAACAACAACGCGCGTATTTAGATTAATTTTACCTCCACTCTAAACTCCCATGCTGTGACCAATGAGCTATTGTCACGCGTGGCAAAAGTCGCCTCTGTACAACGGTAGGGGACCGTATAGAGAAATGATCAAATGTACACGTTGAGATGATTGTGAACTTGTGGCCGAAGGGTTCTGTCTAGATACTTAATTAAACACACGTTGAGATGATTGGGAACACGTGGCAAAGGGTTCTGTATTGATACTTAATTAAATACACACACACACGTTGAGATGATTGGGAGCAGGTGGCCAATGTTTCTGTATAGATAATTAAATACACACGTTGAGATGATTGTAAACAGGTGGCCGAATGGTTCTGTATTGATACTTCATTAAATACACACACACACGTTACGATGATTGGCCGTAGGGGAGCTATAATGCTCCCTTTATCCACAGTTGTCCAATATTGGCACTAGCGTTCTTTTAGTACAGGGACTCCTCTATTTAGGAACGAGTTCCAGAGGTCTGTTCGTAAGTCGATTTGTTCGTAATTTCAAATTTACTCTAGTCCATTCCAAACATGTTGTATGGAGTGTACACTAAACACAGGTTGTACAATCTCCTGCAGATGTAGATGCCACTGGTTCTTCACGCTCTGCAGATGTAGATGCCACTGATTCTTCACGTTCTGCAGATGCCACTGGTTCTTCACGTTCTGCAGATGTAGATGCCACTGCTTCTTCACGTTCTGCAGATGTAGATGCCACCACCGCCATCTTTTGAACGGCGGTTGATCTTAGGACTCTCGGTCCGAACAGGCAACTGGACATACGAACAGGTTTGTTCGTATCTCTGAAAGTTCGTAAGTCGAATTATCGTAAGTAGAGGAGTCCCTGTAGTAGTGATGAAAACAAATTATCTATCCAGGAGAGCCATGCTGAGTCGTATGACTCTATTTTCAGTAGGGGTCCTGCCACCGCCAAAACATTTCGGTTTCTCTTCGTAAGATGTTTTCAACCAAATTAAGGATTTATTTAATGTTTTTTTCCACGCGGGCACCAGAGAATCGTCACAATCCGGGACCAGCGCGTGACCACAGTTACACCAATCAAGGGCGATCTGTGTTTATTATTGTTGTTGTTATACCACGTGGGGCAGAACATCGGTGCGCCCGGAGAACATCCATGGCCTGACCGAGGGGGAACCACTGGGTCCCCCCAGGACAGATGGGAACAAGAGATGGCGATGAGACCACACTTTGCTGCGTCGACTTCTCCAGGGTATTATGGCCCCTCCTTGATGCCCACCCACGTGTAGAAGGAGTTCCACAACAACTTCTGTGCCTGAGTGTGGTGATCCACTAACCCCTCGCTGCTACTGCTGCCTCCACTGGAGGCAGCAGTCACGTGTGATAGCGTAGCCACCACCGCCGCCACCACCGCCACCACCACCGTTATCACCACCGTTACCACCGTTACCACCGCCACCACCGCCACCGTCGCCACCACCGCCACCACCGCTGCCACCACTGCCACCACCACTGCTACCGCCGCCACCACCGCCACCACCACCGTAACCACCACCGACACCACCACCACCACCGCCACCATCCGTTACCACCACCGCTACCACCGCCACAACCGTTACCACCGCCACCACCGTTACCACCACCGTTACCACCGCTGCCACCACCGCCACCACCACCGTAACCACCACCGCCACCACCACTGCCACCGTCGCCACCACTGCCACCACCGCCGCCACCACCGCCACCACCACTGCCACCACCGCCACCACCACCGTAACCACCACCGCCACCACCGTTACCACCACTGCCACCGTCGCCACCACCACCACCACCGCCACCACCACCGCCGCCACCACTTCCTCCCTGCCACCACCGGCATCACCATCGCCACCACCGCCACCACTGCCACCACCACCACTTCCTCTCTGCCACCACCGTCACCCACCACCACCACCACCCGCCACCACCACCACCCCCACGACCGCCACCAGGATGGACTGGGTTGGTGTTTGTGTCTTCTTTGACGTTTAGCGATGAGAGGGGTAGCCAGAGATCAGTCTGGAGGAGCCTGGACAATGCATTTAAAGAGACGGGGCAGTCATATAGCTCTGTGTGAGTCTATGGGTCTCTCTGTGAGTCTATGGGTCTCTGTGTGGGTCTATGGGTCTCTGTGTGAGTCTATGGGTCTATGTGTGAGTATATGGGTCACTGTGTGAGTGTATGGGTCTCTGTGTGAGTCCAGTTGGTCATTGGTAGAGAAGAGGGAGGAAGCTCTTGAACTTGGACTTGGAACGGGGGTGGGGGGCGGGGGGCATGGAGCCGACAGCACGGACGGGGAGGGGAATGGGAGTGGGGGGGGGAATGGGAGGGGGGGAATGGGAGGGGGGGAATGGGAGGGGGGATGGGAGGAGGGGAATGGGGGATGAAAGGGGGCGGGGATGTGAGGGGGGTAGGGAATGGGAAGGAGGGGAATGTGAGGGGGGAGGGAGAAATGTGAGGGGGGTGGGGTGGGAATGTGAGGGGGTGGGGGGGATGGGAGCACGGGGGGACATCTCCAGCCGGCCCAGAGGGACCACCATGTTCTTTCGTGATGGATAGATGCCGGACAGAGCCTGAACGAGACGCCATTTCATAACCTATTAGGGGACAATTCGAGTTACATGCGTGCGCGTGTGTGTGTGCGCACGTGTGTGTGTGCGCACGTATGCGTGTGTGTAGTGGTTAGCGCGCTGCGCTACGAACCTGGCGACACGGGTTTGATTCCCGCTCACGGCCAACACCAGCGATTATCTGAACCGGTCCTGGGGCCTCCCCTAGGTCGACTCAGCCTCAAATGAGTACCTGGTGTGATGTGTAAACATCGCCGCTAGGGAGACAAAGGCGGCCGAGCGTGGCGTTGGCCACCCACCCCCTCGTGTGCCGTGCCGGCTTTGATAGGTACTCGCTAACAGCACTTGCCCCTACAGTCTGTCAAGGCAATACGGGGGGAGTACTGCAACACACATCGGATGTGTGTTGGAGAGTAAAACCCACTTCGATGATTGGTGTTTTACCCTTCTATCTGGCAACAAAACTGACACCTTGTTTTTACAATGAGTCATGTTTACATAGACCACAATACGTGCAGTCATAATGCAAAAAAACATAACTCTGATAATGTATGCACTGTCCTTGAAGTTGATTGGTCCACACCCGAGACAGCTTTCCTTAGAGCCTAGTCTCACATGGGTTGGACCAGATGACGCCAAAAGGCGCACAACTCAAAGACAATGCACCATCAGAGTATGAGAGCTCGAGCAAGCATATACACTATGGGAACCTCATTTGCCAGTAAGAATATGATAATTGTTTTTTTTACCCTTCTATCTGGCAACAAAACTGACACCTTTTTACAAGGAGTCATGTTTGCATAGACCGCAATACCTGCAGTCATAAAACAAACAAAAGAAGATAACTCTGATAATGTGCACTGTCCTTGAAGTTGATTGGTCCTCACCCGAGACAGCTTTCCTTAGAGCCTCGTCTCACATGGGTTGGACCAGATGAGTTTTGTTACCAGATAGAAGGGTAAAAAACCAATTATCATATTTTTACTGGCAAATGAGGTTCCAATGGGGTAAAAGCCACGTCATTTACAATTCTAGGGCTGTGAAATCTGGCCGGTTTAACACGCAACAGGAGGCTGCGGGTCACGTAAGGGGCCGTCCATAAATGACGTCACTCGATTTTAGACGATTTTTGACCCCCCCCTCGTCACACGGCGTCACAAAAAGTCAGACCCCCCCTCAAATATGATTATCTAAGTAGAACCTGTTGTCTATATTTATTTAAAGTTGCGCATTTTCATGTGACGTCACATTTCTCAAACCCCCACCCTCCTCGTCACACATCGTCACAAATGTCTGACCCCCCCCCTCCCCCCCTAGGTGTGTGACGTCATTTATGGACGCCACCTAAACAAAATTACGCGACCGGTACTGCAACACAGCGGTTTGCGTGTTGGAGAGTAAAACCAACAACAACAACATTTCGAATCGGGTGGTGGCCGGGATTGACGACACATTCTATATTTGTCTCGATCTCACCCCCCCAAACCCCCCTCCCGCGTGCCCCAACGTGTTCAACTGACTCCTATCGGGGGGCTATAGTTCGTGATGGGCAGCTCGCTTCTGACAAAGAAGCCGATACGCTCAGTTGGCCTGACCCTGGCAAAAATGGAATACAAATCGGGCAGAGACAGAACGGTCGATTTGATAGCTTCTGACCCATCGTCCGAACGACGCGATGGCTGCTGCCGGGGAGAGCAACGCTTTGTCTCTCGCACGATCATTTACGGAGCTTCTAACCGTAAGTTTGGGGGGGGGGGCCCGCTCAATAGAGAGTGCGTTTGACAGGCGCGGGGTTGTGGGGGGGAGGCATCTATTTCAGATGGGTTCACCCACTGAAGAAAGATGAGAATCGTTTACGCACACCGAAATTTACCGCCACTCAGCTACATTGAACGTAAGCGCACTCGTCCGTCACCCAAACTTGACCGTGCTATTTCCTCGAGCCAAATGCAGTCGTGGGGGATGGATGGCGTGGCGGGGCGGGGGGCTGCCGTGGAAATTATTTGAAGTTTCGTTACCTGCGTTGTGCACCTTCGCGTATTCGTTACTCATATCTCTCTGCTCCAGGAATGTTGAGACTATTTTTATTTTATTTTTTGTTTTATCAGGTAAGGTACCCCGCTGAGCTGTATTAGCTCATTTTGTTGTTGTTGCAGAGGTGACCTGGCTTATCCCAAACGAAGTGGGCTTATCATCATCATCATCATCACGTGGGATTTTGAAGCAGCCCTAATACTCTGAATGGGTGACGTTGATTCTAAATGGAGAGAGAGAGAGACACTGCAAACTCCAAATATACAGCAGCAGCCGTTAGGGTCGGGATCAAACCCACGACCTCCTGTACACCAGGCGAGGTAATTAACATCTGCTAGCCACCGTGATGATGATGATGATGAGAGAGACACACACACAAACTCCAAATATACAGCAGCAGGCGTCAAGGGTTGGGATCAAACCCACGACCTCCTGTACACAAGACGAGGTAGTTAATATCTCCTAGCCACCGTGATGATGATGAGAAAGAGAGACACGCAAACTCCAAATATACAGCAGCAGGCATCAGGGTCGGGGTCGAACCCACGACTTCCTGCACACCAGGCGATGTAGTTAACATCTCATAGCCACCGTGATGATGATGGGAGACAGAGACACCGCAAACTCCAAATATACAGCAGGCGTCAGGGTCGGGGTCGAACCCACGACTTCCTATATAGATGTTCAAACTCCAAATAAGAAACCTTTAGCAATGAATCAAGTTACTGCATTAACCAAACACGGCACTTGTGGTGAACATGCAAACAAACATGGCTCTGATAATCGATGGCATTGTCTTTGAAACTAATTGGCCGTCACCAAAGAAAGCAGACTTCTTCATGGCCTAGTCTCACCACCAGTGTCAGACCAGAGAACAGCGCCAAGAGGCGAACGGTACAAGGACAATGCCACTATCAGAGCATTTATAGCTCGGGGTGAGCAGCTACATCACACTATTACTATTAGTTACACTAATAGTAATAGCAGACGACTAGTGCCATTATTCACACGCCTATTAACAAAAAAAAATGGCCGTCAGAACACGTGAGGCCACGGGAGCTGCGCTCTTCTAATTCATCGTCTCGATTGCAAACTCACTTCTCTCCAGAACTGCTTTTTGTCTTTAGTTCGTTGGCTAAACAGCGTGCGAAAGAAGTTTAACATACATAGTAGTGGAGTATGTAGTAGTGTAGTGTATAGTAGCGTATAGTGTAGTGTACTGTGTAGTGTATAGTAGCGTATAGTGTAGTGTATAGTAGTGTAGTGTATAGTAGCGTATAGTGTAGTGTATAGTAGTATAGTGTATAGTGTAGTGTATAGTAGCATAGTGTATAGTAGTGTAGTGTATAGTGGTGTAGTGTATAGTGTAGTGTATAGTAGTGTATTGTATAATAGTGTAGTGTATGGTAGTGTAGTGTATAGTAGTGTAGTGTATAGTAGTGTAGTGTATAGTAGTGTAGTGTATAGTAGCATAGTGTATAGTAGTGTAGTGTATAGTGGTGTAGTGTATAGTGTAGTGTATAGTGTAGTGTATGTAGTAGTGTATAATAGTGTAGTGTATAGTGTAGTGTATAGTAGCGTAGTGTATAGTAGCGTAGTGTATAGTAGCGTAGTGTATAGTGTAGTGTATATAGTTGTGTACTGTGTAGTGTATAGTCGTTTCTATGTATGTTAAACTTCTTTCGCACGCTGTTTAGCCAACGAACTAAGACCATGTCACCTGAGGACGGCTGCTTGCGTTGTGGCCGAAACGTCGTGAGAATTATTTTATTATGTTTTATTTTTATTATTTTATTACTTCCCTTCTGCGTGACTTTACCGAAAGAACCAAGAAGATGAATCCCTGCAGTCACGAAAGCTTTAAATCGAAATTCTTGGTTCTTTCGGTAAAGTCACGTCGAAGGGAAATAATAAAATAATATACATATAAAAAGGATCACGACGTGTCGACTGCAACACAAGCAATCATCATCAGGTGTGAAATCCACAGCAAGAAAATTTGATGATGATTGCTTGTGTTGCAGTCGAAACGTCGTGAGAATTTTTATTGTTTTATATTATTTTATTATTTACCTTCTACGTGACTTTATTGAAAGAACCAATAATATGAATCCCTGCAGTCACGAAAGCTTTAAATCAAAATTAATGCAAATGTTGGTTTCTTGGCCGAATAAGACATACTTCACACGAGGTAATGGGCATTTGTCAAGAGGGGAACTCGTATTGAGACACGGAGAGACGTGGAGCGACACTAAGAGACATTGAGAGGCATTTAGAGACACTGAGTGGCATTCAAAAACGCTGAAACGCATTCAGAGACACTGATTGACATTCAGACTCACTGAGTGACATTGAGAGATGTGGAGAAGCGTGGAGAGACACTGCCAGACACAGAGACACTGAGATACATTGAGCAATATTGAGAGACACGGACATACACGGCGATACAATCAGAGACACTGAGGTTAATTGAGAGCCACCGATAGACGTGGAGAGACACTGAAAGACGTTGAGATACACTGCTAGACATTCAGAGACACTGCGGTGAGATAAAGAGACATTCATCATAGACACACCGAGAGAGATGGGGGAAGAGATATTAATGAACGTTGAGCAATGCCGAGACACCCGATCAAACAAAATGACACTGAAGAAACAGCATGAGGAAGGTGTGGACTCGAGAGGACATGGCTAAGAAAAGCGAGCGAAGCTTGGCCACGGACGCGTCATGGCTGGCAGGAACGACAGCCGACGGCCGGGGACAAATGATGGGGCGGCACGCCGAGGGACTGAAACGTGTTAGGAAGCGACGTCCCGCCCGGGAGGCAGAGCGGTGAAATCGGCTCGCGTGCACAAGAGCCGCCGCTCGACGCGTCTCTACGGCGCGAGAAGTGGCGGCGTCGTCTGGCAGTCGGATTGACCGTGGGGGTCGCTGGTGGTTACGTCGACATCGTCGCCATCGTCATCATCGTCCTTGCCATCAAACTTAATTTGGAGCTTTCGTGACTGCAGGAATTATTCTTTGGTTCTTTCGGTAAAGTCATGATTTCCTGTGTTGCAATCGAAACGTCGTATGCTAGTATTTAATTTAATTTATTATTTTATCTTTATACGTGACTTTACCGAAAGAACCAAAGAATAAGTCCTTGCCATCGTCGTCGTTATCGTCATCATTGCCGTTCGTTATCATTATCATCGTTGTTGACATCGTCGTTGACATCGTCGTCGTCATCGTCGTCGTTACCGTCGTCATCGTCACCATCGTTGTAACCGTCATCGTCATCATCATCATGGTCGCCATCGCCATTGTTGTCACCGTCATCATCGTCATGACGCAAGGTCACGTGTCGTGACGTTATCGGGTTGGATGGGCGTGGCGTGTGACGTCGTCGCAAGTGGGGAAACAAAAGTCTTACAATTATATGCTGCCTCTGTTTTTATTTCCGATTGCTTTTTGTTTTTTCCCCCAATCCTTTGGCCATTTTTTCTCCTTGAGGGTACGTCCATAACAGTGAGACATTACACTGAAATTTTATTCAGATTGGACCATCGGCTTTGGGATAGCCACTGAACAGCGTTTGGCTGGCCATCGAATGGCTTTTGGCTGGCCACTGGACAGCTTTGGGTTAACTATCGAACGGCTTTAGGCTAATTCTAGATTTGAAGCTTTCGTGACTGCAAGGATTCATATTTTTAAGTTTTTTCGGTAAAGTCACGTAGGTAAAAAATTTTTAATTAATAAAAGTAAAATTAAATAAAAATAAAAATCACGACGTTTCGGAGGCAACACAAGCTTCCGTCTTCAGGTGGAACCGTCACAGCACGATAGCTGTATCAAGTGAGAGGAGGCTTTAGGCTAGCCATCGAACGGCTTTGCGCTGGTCAGCGGATGGCTTTTCGCTCGCCATCGAATGGCTTCTGGCTCGGCCATCGGACAAAGACGGTGATCGCCGCATTGCGCCACACTTTCGGATGCACTTTGGCGGCCGTCTGGAACGCTCTTCCTATCAGATATTAGGAAGCCACTGGAGCTACGCACTTTTACATCATCGTCTAGATCAGGGGTGGGGAACATTTTTTCAGCCAAGGGCCATTTGGATATTTACAACATCATTCGCAGGCCATACAAAATTATCACCTTAAAAATTAGCCTGTTATATTTGGTCAAACATTTAATTAACTCGCCCCTAATGTGATGGGCTGGAACTGCTTCTCTTTGGCGAGGCGTGTGATGTTAGCTGGTATTGATGATGTTGCTACTCGCAACTGCTTTTCCAGGTTTGCTCCTAGATTGATTGAATTTCGAGTCCCGCCTGTGGTTGCCTTGGCAGGGCCACACCAAATGATTTTGCAGGCCTCGTACGGCCCGCGGGCCGGACGTTCCCCAGCCCTGATCTAGATTGACAAACTCATCTCTTTAAAACTGCCTTTTGTGTTAAGTTTGTTGACCTTCTCCCCGCACCTCCCATTAGCCCGGTTGGCTACGTACGGTGCGAAAGAAGTCCCACGTACAAACTGTGCCTACATTTGTTGCATCATACAGCTGCGCTTCTTGCAGATGCGCTCCTTGCGGCCGTCTGGAACGCTCTTCCTTCCGATATTAGTAAGCTGCTAGAGCTACGTCACTTTTAAATCATCATCTAGATTGCACTGCTTGTTGTTCTTCTTGGTTCTTTCGGTAAAGTCACGTAGAAGGGAAATAATAAAATAATAAAATAATAAAAATAATACAAATAATTCTCACGACGTTTCGGCCACAACGCAAGCAGCCGTCCTCAGGTGGAGAACAGGTCCGTCAGGTCCGTCTGTCAAGTAGACAGACGGACCTGTTCTCCACCTGAGGACGGCTGCTTGCGTTGTGGCCGAAACGTCGTGAGAATTATTTTATTATTTTTTATTATTTTATTACTTCTCTTCTACGTGACTTTACCGAAAGAACCAAGAATATGAATCCCTGCAGTCACGAAAGAAGCTTTAAATCGAAACTGCACGGTTGGCAACGTACGGTGCAAAAGAAGCTCAGCATACATACGTGCATCTGTATTTTGACCCGCCCTGACTGGACATTTGTGAAGAAGAGCTTTGTAGCTCATCGGATTCCTCTTTCAGTATCGACACATATTTTGATTCAGAGACTGAGCTAGTAGGCAAGTGTAGAAAATCAACGGTTAACTTTCCACACACGATGGGGGCGTTACCGATGTAATACCCTACCAGGTATTGCTGAAGAATTTTAATATATTATCTTGTTAATGTTTTTACAAATATATGTACGTATGCAATATGACTCCCAACGTGAATGGTTTACGTCAGCATGCTAAGATAAGCATACAAAGAAAGGCATTTAGTTTTTAGCCACGTCCAATTACAAATATGGCAAATAATAGTATTGCTGAACACAGCGTGAAGGTTTAATGACAGTCCTAGGAATATTTTAACCAACAGTAATTGGGGCAAATAGCAACAAAGAAAATGACAATTCATTGAATAGCACGATCAGGTGGGGAGGGGGTGTGGGGTTGGTGGTTGGTGGGGGGTTATAGTAGGGGGGTTGGTGGGGGGTTGTAGGTGGTGGGGGGGTTTGGCGGGGGGGTTGGTGGTGGGGGCGGTGGTGGGGGGTGTTGGTGGTGGGGGGGGGGGTTTCGGGGCGGTTGGTGGTGGTGGGGGGTTGGTGGTAGGGGGGGTTGGTGGGGGGGTTGGTGGGTGGGGTTGGTGGTGGCAAGGGTTGGTGGGGGTGTTGGTGGTGGGGGGGTTGGTGGAGGGGGGGGTTGGTTGGTGGTGGGGGGTTGGTGGGGGGGTTGGTGGGGGGGTTGGTGGGTGGGGTTGGTGGTGGGGGGGGGTTGGTGGGGGGGGGGGGTTGGTGGTGGTGGGGGGGTTGGTGGTGGTGGGGGTGTTGGTGGTGGGGGTGTTGGTGGTGGTGGAAGGGATGGTGGGCAGATGGCTATCAAAACCAATATAAGAACCATCTCGCGATCGTCATTAACATTCGTTTAGTTTTTATTTCCGTGCATAAAACACCTTGCAGGCATTACAGAGAGAGAGGGAGACCGGCCGGCAATACACCAACTCACTTGAGCGTTCATCATCACATCGTCTCGTGAATAAGAAGAATAATTAGAAGAATAATCAGACGAAGAAGCGGCAAATCGTTACCGACAGCCTCCCCGCTCATCATGCAACAGCGCAGGGGGAGAAACTCGACGCGATAGAGAGAGGAGAGAAAGAGAGAGAAGCGATGGGGGGGGGGGGGGGGGAGATGGGGGGCTGATCGTTAAGCGGCGAGCGTGGCGATCGTCTCCCGGGGGGGGCGTGCGGGCAAACGGTGGCTGCCCGAGGTGGTGGTCGCGAAACAACGGAGGAAGTCGACCAGATTGCCTCTACCACCGTCCGCCCGCCTGCCCGCCCGCCCGCCCACCACCACCACCACCAAATTGTTGTTGTTGTTGTTGACATCGCTAAAAAAAGTTTGAAAACTTTTTTTTGGTAACTTTTATATCGGAAATATAACGAGGTGGGAAACTGAAACGAGGCGGCGGGCAGCTGGGGAGGGGGTGGGGGTCGATGCGACGCAGAGAGAGAGCGAGCGAATCAACCCCGTGGGTGGTAGTGGTGGGTGGGTGGTGGTAGTGGTGGGTGGGTGGTGGTAGTGGTGGGTGGGTGGGTGGGGGGAGGCATGGTCAGGATTAGCGAAGGATTATGAGGAGGCGCCGGTTGCAATTAACCGCTTGGACGAGATCACTGAGAGCGTTCACGCGAGCATCTCGGTGCGTGCACACGCGAGCGCACACGCGAGCGCACACGCACACACACACGCACACGCGCACACACACGTACGCACGCATACACACACGCACGCACACACACGCACACGCACACACACGCACACATACACACACACGAACGCACACACACACACACGCACAGACACACACGCACGCACACGCACACACATGCACACAAACACACGCACACAAACACGCACGCACACACACATGCACACAAACACACACGCACGCACGCACACGCACACACGCACACGCACGAACGCACACGTACGCACACGCTCGCACATACGCACACACACACGTACACACACACGCACACACACACACACGTACACACACACGCACACACACGCACGCGCGCGTGCCACTTCTCCCGGCCGCTTAAAAATGCCGACAAATTGTCAACCGGTCACGAAAAATAAAAAAACTTGTGTGCGGTGAAAACCACAAAAAAGAAAACCCTCATGGTTCGCATGCGGCAATCACTTTTAAACATACACGACGAGATGTATTTAATATATATATTTTTTAGTATATTTCTTTTCTTTAAATCTCCCTCCTCCGCTCATTCCACCACGAGAATTCCTCCCCCCCTCACCACCCCCCTCCCCTACGTGACTTTACCAAAATAACCAAAGTGTATGGGCGAAAAATATTTCGCCAAAACGATTCGTCTCATCGGTGAAGTCTCGACTACACCGAGACCCCCATCATACCCCCCCCCCCCCACTCTCTCTCTCTTCCTCGCCGATCCGTCAAAATATATAGAGAATGATGTGTTTGCGTGTGGTGTCTATAATTCACGGATAAGAAAAGTCTTTAACGGAAGCCACAACAGTCGAGGGGGGGGGGGGGTAAACGTGTCTCCTCTCGTAGAGGCCTTGCGTCAACCATAGCCGGCGCCTGCCCCGGTTCAAACCGAGGAATGTTTGGCCACTACGTTGGCACGACGTTGGCCCGACGTTGATCCAACCCTCCCTCTGTCTGTTTGTCTGGAGCAGCGCGTGCCGGACAGAGGTGACGCAAGGACGTGGGCAAGCGACTCGCTATGCCCTAAGGGTAGGGTTGCCACCAACACCACCACCACCACAACCATAACCACCATAACCACCGCCACCACCACCGCCACCACCATCACCGCCACCACCGCCACCACCACCACCATCACCACCACCATCACCGCCACCGCCATCACCACCACCGCCACCGCCATCACCACCATCACCGCCATCACCGGTGCCACCACCATCACCGCCACCACCGCCACCACAACCACCATCACCACCACCATAACCACCGCCACCACCACCGCCACCACCACCGCCACCACCACCGCCACCACCATCACCGCCACCACCGCCACCACAACCACCATCACCACCACCATAACCACCGCCACCACCACCGCCACCACCACCATCACCGCCACCATCACCGCCACCACCATCACCACCACCGCCACCGCCATCACCACCATCACCGCTATCACCACCACCATCACCACCATCATCACCATCACCACCACCATCACCATCATCGCCACCACCATCACCAACATCGCCACCACCACCATAAGCACCACCACCATAACTACCACCACCATAACCACCACCACCATCACCGCCACCACCATCACCACCACCATCACCGCCACCACCATCACCACCACCATCACCGCCACCACCGCTGCCGCCACCGAGGTTAAAGATGAACCACATCACGTGGACAAGAATGAACGACGTCTCGCGGCACTGGCAGGCAGGGGGTAGAGTTACTTGTCTAATGCGTTGTCTCGAGCCAAAGGGTCAACGCGATGTCATGCCCAAATGAGTTATTGATGATGCATCGGAGTGCCTCTCCTCTTACAGCCCAGCAGAAGCCGCTCGTTTACATTTCCTCTTTGAATATGGGGGGGGGAGTCCACCCACAGGACAGGCGCTTCCGACTCCTCCACAAAGCGGTCCTAGTTTTATCGACCCCCGGAGGAAGGTTATGATGGGCTGCGCGAACCCCCGCAACGACCCGGAGTTGAACTCAGAACCTGCCCACTGCGAGCCAGAGGTCGCAAACGGGTTTTGATTCCTTACCCGTACCCGGCCGCACCAGGGTCGCAAATGGGTACCCGTACCCGGCCGGGTACGGGTACCCGTTCCCTACCCGTACCCTACCTGAAATGAGTGACAAACGGTTACTCACCAGTGACTCACGGCTTACCCGTACCCGGCCGCACCAGGGTCGCAAATGGGTACCCGTACCCGGCCAGGTACGGGTAGCCGGGTATCGGGTAGGGTACGGGTATCGGGTACCCGGTTGTGACCTCTGCTGCGAGCCGGGCTCGCTCTTCCGTTGAGTAACCCCCCATCGTAATTTGTCTTGCGCGCTATTGTTGTTGTTGTTGCTATTGTTGTTGTTATTGTTGTTGTCGTTGTTTGTACAACTGACAAGAAGCCGGGGCTTTTAATGCCCTCCCCCCCAGAGCAGCAGCGCAGCGCGCCTCGACAATGTCCCCGCGGCCCTCCGATTGAGCGCGGTTGCCTAACGTACGGCGCGAAAGAAATCTCGACGCGAGTGACCAAATAGCAGAAGTCGCCATCCGCCACTAAGTGACGGTGACGTCACCACGGCGCCTGTGCCAGGCTGGGTGCACTTTGAGGCTACCACGTGAAGTGTCGAAGGCTCGCTGACAGGAGGTCACGGGACAGACCCAGCAGGTGCCATGGGGTCGACTGACTGAGATGACCACTGGTAGATGCACCACCAGCTGTACCCCCTCCTGTGCCAGGCTAGGTGCAGGAGGAGGTCACGGGACAGACCCTGCAGGTGCCATGGGGTTGACTGACTGAGATGACCGGTAGATGCACCATCATCTGTACCCTCTACTGTACCAACTCGCTGCGTTTTATCTGCCCGGCGCTCCGCTCGATGTTGCGAGCATCACTCCTCTGCCCTTCCGTTGTTGCTGGAGGACGACTGCCTCCCAACTGCCCAGCAGCAGCAGCAGCGGGAGCATCCTTCACGAGCCTCCTCCACACGCATACACGCACGTACACACACACGCCTCGACAGACACAGGTGGCAACCCTAAACAAGTCTACGTTGAGGTCTCGTCACAGACCCCCCCCCCCCACCCACCATGCAAGCTTTTGGCACAGAGCGTTCAGCGCAAAATCCTCCGCACCACAATCAGTGGCCTCAAAAAGGGTCTTTGACGTCGCAAAGATCAAATATATTTACAGCAAACGCGTGGATTCTCTGCAGCGATGTTTTTGATGTCTTCCCCGATCGCGACTCTACATGCAAAAAAAAAAAATCGTTTGCTTTGTCACGGTGCAATGGAAAAAATACTATTTTTTAAATAAATACTACTGCCGTCGTACGTAAGATGTGTAGGGGCCTCACATATATATAATATATACTCAAATACGAACAGAAAAGGTCTCCAAACACTTAATAATGCGGTGATCGTTTTGATTATTCTAGCAGCAAGCTCGTAAATACAAGTGGCGAATAAGCGCTAAAAGGTCGACGCGAATTTGATCGCAAGCCGAGGACACAAACGTGCCAAAATAAACGGTTCGGAACGAGTCGCGTTTTGCGTAAAACTTTTTTTCGTGAGTTTGTTTTTGCTGTTGTTTTCACGACCACCGAACTACACTTGCTCATGCATATTCATCATTAATTATTATTGTGGACAAAACAAACGAACTAACAAAAAAACAAACCCAAGAACCGTAATGGACCGACGATCGTTGCGAAGACGTCTGAACTCTTCTTTAAACTCCCACAATTGTGTCTCACAGGGTCACGTGTACGTGTGACGATGACATTAATCCAACGCGTTTACCATCGTTCTACCTGCATTTTTTGTCACTAATGTTCAGTTTTTTTTAATCCATCTCCCAACGCGTTCGATTCTTCCAATTTGAAAAAGTAGAGAAGGACATTTTTTTAAAACACCGCCATGGGCCATCGAAAGGAAATAAAGTTACTTAAAAACCGACGAAAAAAGAAATCTACCACGAAAAGAAAACACACACATACACAGAGAGACGCGCACCGATTGTTATCTCAGGAATTCGTAAAAGCCCGGGGTCGGTCAGGTGAGTTAAGAAAGAGAGTTGGGAGTTATTATAAAGAGTGCCGGCTGGACATCATAAAACGCGTTATCAAACTCCCCTCACCCTACACAAAGTTACTTGTTTACAAAAAAAGGGAGGAGAGGGGGGAGCACAACACAAAACTTCGATAAGAACAACAGCCCTCCCCCCTTCACCCCCCCCCCTCTCCAAAAAAAAACATTTGTTGACTCCACAGTATCGCTGTAGAAAACAAACAACAACATTTAAACGGTGGTGCTTACGGATACACCGCAGATCAAAAGGGATTGGGGGGGGGGGGGGTAAAAAACACCACCACCACCAACAAACCACCACCAACACCGCCACTTACCAAAATATAATCCACCTTTTCTCTCCCCGCCAAGAAATAAGCGCGGTGATGCTAAGTAAAAGATTTTCCCTTTTTCTTGTTGTTGTTGTTGACAAATATATAAGTTGAGACTCTTAAGGAGAAGACGCGGAAACGGAGAAAAATAAAAACACAACAGCTCACGCCGTCCCTCGCGTTTCGCACGCTTTTACGTTTTTTTTTGTTTGTTAAATACAAAAACTGTAAACGTTTATTTATTTGTTGTTTGTGACTTATTCGTACGCGCCGTTGAGGGGGTGTGGGGAGAGTGTTTTGTGGGGTGTTTTTTATTTTATTTTGGGGGGGTGGAGGGAGAAGTTGTGTGGGAGATGCTGCCAAACTTTCAAACCCTGCAACCGCCAGCGCCCCCCACACACACACACCGCCCGCTCGCCCCCCCCCCCAAACCTGTAAACATTTACAACCATGGTGTAGTCATTAAATGATCATATCATTATTTGGTTACTTCGGTTAAAGTCACCTTCGACGTGATTTTTACCGAAAGAACCAAAGCATATGAATTCCTGCAGTCACGAAAGTTTCAAGTCAAAATAATAATCATCATCATCATCAGATTCTGACACGGCCGGTCCGCCCGGAAGGTGTTTTTTGTCTCTTCACACACAAAGCGTGGCCCTTTAAATCCCCCACCGATCATCCACCAGCACCACCAGCACCACCAGCACCACCAGCACCACCAGCACCACCAGCACCACCAGCACCACCAGCACCACCATCACCACCAGCACCACCAGCACCACCAGCACCAACAGCACCACCCCTCTCTACCCGCTATTTTGGTATTTTTCACGCACGCACGAAAAATATATTCATAAACAAGACACAACAACAACAACAACACCAAAAACCAGGGCATCGCAGTGACCTCTGAACTTGTCGATTCATAAACGGGCAGCCACCCCCCCCGTGTTGATTTGTGTTTGTGTCTGTCCGTGTGTGAGCGCGCGTGTGGGCCCAGCAGGTCCACTCGCGGCCAACACCGGTGACGATTACGTGAACCGGTCCTGGGCCTCCCCTAGATCGACTCGGCCTCAAGTGAGTACCTGGTTGCAGTGTGTAAAAAAAAAGAAACATCGCCACTGGGGAGACAAAGGCGGCCGGGCGTGGTGCTGGCCACCCACCCCCTCGTGTGCCGTGCCGGCCTTCATAGGTGCTCGCTAACAGCACTTGCCCCGAAAGCTTGTGCAGGCTATACGGGGAATCTTTGTCTTTGTTACCGGGAAAAAAATGATATATTTACAATGGGAAGAGGTTTGCATGCAATTCTGATAATGGTTTCAGCAGAAGGGATGGAAGGTTAAAACATGAATAATAATAGAAATTACCGTAAATTGACTGTCACACAAATACTGCAACATCTCAAACAAATCATGCATTTTTTTCTATCACCCAAATTTACCCGAGCCTCTTTGAGATCGAATTGGGGGGGGGATGCATTCCCCCCCCCACCCCCCAGAGCTATCTATCCATTTTGTGAAAAAAACCTATTTGTTTGTTGTTTTAATGCATCGATGTCTTCATTTATAAACTAATTTCTTCACTAATTAATGCTCCCAGTCCCCCCCCCACCCCCCGCATTTTCCCACGGTGGTTATGAGATGTTAACAACCTCGCCTGGTATACAGGAGATCGTGGGTTCGATCCCGACCCTGACGCCTGCTGTATAGTTGGAGTTTGCGTGTCTCTCTCTCTCATCATCATCACGGTGGCTAGGAGATGTTAACTACCTCGCCTGGTATACAGGAGATCGTGGGTTTGATCCCGACCCTGACGCCTGCTGTATAGTTGGAGTTTGCGTGTCTCTCTCTCTCATCATCATCACGGTGGCTAGGAGATGTTAACTACCTCGCCTGGTCTACAGGAGATCGTGGGTTCCATCCCGACCCTGAACGCCTGCTGCTGTATATTTGGAGTTTGCGTGTCTCTCTCTCTCCTTGTTGTTGCGGTCGTTCCCGCTCCACCCCCGCACCTCCGATCGGCACGGTTGGATACGTTCATGCGCGACAGAAGTTCAACCGCACGCACCTCGACCAAGGGTTCAGCCCGAAATCGTGGAAGGTGGGTTGGAGGTGTCCCACCCAACCAGCGAGTGGTTTCCCTGGATAGATATTTGTTTGAGTCACAGGCGATAATCTCCAGCGCGCCTCCTGGCGACTCACCGACTCGGTAGCGAGCCACCTGCTTCCCTGCCCTACCCCCGTGAACTTTAAAGGTCCCCGTCGTCAGCACGGTCGTCACTGGTCTCCCCCGTCTTTCTTACACCCGGAGAGAGAGAATGAGAGAGGGAGAATGAGAGAGAATGAGGGGACAAAAAAAAGAAACGAAAAAAATTAAGAGAGAGAATGAGAGAGAGAATGAGAGAGATAGACATTGAGAGAGAGGAATTAGAGAGAATGAGGGGACAAAAAATAGAAACAAAAAAAGTTAAGAGAGAGAGAATGAGAGAGAGAGAGAAGAGAATGAGAGCGAATGAGAAAGAATGAGGGGACAAAAAAAGAAACGAAAACAATGAAGAGAGAGAGAATGAGAGAGAGAGAATGAGAGAGAGGAGAGAGAATGAGAGAGAGAATGAGAGAAATAAAGAAATGTAAGAGAATAGGAGAGAGAGAATGAGAGAAAATTAGAGAGAGAGAGAGCGAATGAGAGGGACGCGTACGGCACGCCACGCCACGCGCATCACGTCACGAAGTGGGCCGTAAAATGCGTCGTCGGGTTGCCGAACCGTGAGTCGTGGTCTATGACACGTGGTCTATGACGCGTGAGTCGTGGTCTATGGCACGTGGTCTATGACGCGTGAGTCGTGGTCTATGTCACGTGGTCTATGTCACGTGGTCTATGACGCGTGAGTTGTGGTCTTTGGTTCTTTCAGCAAAGTCACGTAGCTAGGAAAATCAATAACAGATCACGGCGTTTCGATCGCAACAACAAGCGATCGTCCTCAGGTGAAAGAGAGAAACTTGCCTCTGTGACGAGGAATTAAATAGATCCGAGAGGGGGGAGCGGAGGCCGTGACGGGCGATAGGGGTGAGATGAAATGAGGGCTTGGGTGAGAGAGAGAAAAACATGTAACAAGGAAGCTTAGATATCAAACTTAACAAAATAAAATAAAATGCAACTCAGAGAGTCGGCTAACGCAACCGTTAACACTTTACCTGGTTCATCAAGTCCTTCCAAAGATTGCTACATTTTGCATCCATCTTCTCGGTTGAAGTTATGTCCGAGTTGTGTGGAAAACCTCCCCGTAAAGGCGGTTCAATCTTCATTAGAAGCTTTCGTGACTGCAGGAATTCATACTCTTTGAATTTCATCCCCACCCTCTCTAATCAAGACGTGAGCCGTGGTCTACGCCACGTGACCCTGTCACGAAATTCGGGGAGGCTTCAACTTCAGATGGAATAGCCGGAGGGAGCAGCAGCCACTGCGGGTGTCTTTTGGTCGTCCAGACGCACCACCCAAAATTTTCAGATACATTCCTATTGTTATTGTTGTTTTTGTGCTTATTTACACGGCGAAGATGATGTTGTTTTGTTTTCAAGAGGGGTCCATTGCCAGGAGTTTTTCTTGATATCGCAATCGCGAGCGGTGGTTTGAAGCTGTGCATTAGCCCTCGCTGTCGCTGTGCGATTCCAAATTGAGTAATTTGCTGGGCGTTTGTCCTACGCCGGTTATCTTTTCCATTTAAAATATATTTTTTACACGCTTCATTTTAATGAACACAGCTGAGAAGACGCAAACCGATCGCTGCGTTTGACACGGAAAATATATACAGGTACCTCTACTTACGAACATTCGACTTACGAACTTTCTGAGTTATGAACAAACCTCTCCGTATGTTCAGTTGTGCTGTTTGGATCGAGTCATAAGTTCAACTGCCGCACAATAGATGGCGGTGGTTGCATCTACATCTGCAGAATGTGAAGAACCAGTGGCATCTACATCTGCAGAATGTGAAGAACCAGTGGCATCTACATCTGCAGATTGTGAATAACTAGTGGCATCTACATGTGCAGAAAATGAAGATCCAGTGGCATCTACATGTTCAGAACATGAAGAACCAGTGGCATCTACATCTGCAGAACGTGAAGAACCAGTGGCATCTACATCTGCAGATTGTGAAGAACCAGTGGTATCTACATCTGCAGAAAATGAAGATCCAGTGGCATCTACATCTACAGAACACGAAGAACCAGTGGCATCTACATCTGCAGATTGTGAAGAACCAGTGGTATCTACATCTGCAGAAAATGAAGATCCAGTGGCATCTACATCTACAGAACACGAAGAACCAGTGGCATCTACATCTGCAGATTGTGAAGAACCAGTGGTATCTACATCTGCAGAAAATGAAGATCCAGTGGCATCTACATCTACAGAACACGAATAACCAGTGACATCTACATTTGCAGAACGTGAAGAGCCAGTGGTATCTCCATCTACAGAAAACGAAGATTCAGTGGCATCTACATCTACAGGAGATTATACAACTTTTAAAGCCATTTCCCGTTTAGTGTACACGCCCTACAACATGTTTGGAATCGACAGGAGTACAGTTTAACTTAAGACCAAATCGATTTACGAACATACCTCTGGAACCTAACTCGTTCATAAGTAGTGGAGTCTCTGTGTATATTATATATACATATTCATCCCCCACGCCCGTTCGACCTCAAACATGACACATGGGATGTAAATAAAAATGATGATGTGGACACAAAACAAACATATATTTTAAAGTTTATTTAGTGAAGGTGTGTAATTTTTTTATTCTCTATATTTACCGCCTTACAAAACAGTCTTAATTGCATCATATATTAATTCATGTTTTAAAACAAACCTCCTCCACGCCCTCCATAATTAAAACTAATTTTGTTTCTAGATTAAGCTCTGCATTGGGTTTCACTCGATTTGATTATCACCAGCACAATGGAGCATTCCCTCGATATTCGCGAACTTGCTATCCGCGAATCGTGACGAGATAAAGCGATGAGAGATAAAGTGATGAGAGATAAAGTGATGAGAGATAAAGTGGTGAGAGATAAAGTGATGAGAGATAAAGTGACGAGAGATAAAGTGATGAGAGACAAAGTGGTGAGAGATAAATGGGTGAGAGATAAAGTGATGAGAGATAAAGTGACGAGAGATAAAGTGATGAGAGATAAAGTGAACAGAGATAAAGTGATGAGAGACAAAGTGATGAGAGATAAAGTGATGAGAGATAAAGTGATGAGAGATAAAGTGGTGAGAGACACAGTGATGAGAGATAAAGTGATGAGAGATAAAGTGATGAGAGATAAAGTGGTGAGAGATAAAGTGATGAGAGATAAAGTGGTGAGAGATAAAGTGATGAGAGATAAAGTGATGAGAGATAAAGTGATAAGAGATAAAGTGGTGAGAGATAAAGTGATGAGAGATAAGTGATGAGAGATAAAGTGATGAGAGATAAAGTGATGAGAGATAAAGTGATAAGAGATAAAGTGGTGAGAGATAAAGTGATGAGAGATAAAGTGATGAGAGATAAAGTGATGAGAGATAAAGTGATGAGAGATAAAGTGATAAGAGATAAAGTGGTGAGAGATAAAGTGATGAGAGATAAAGCGTTGAGAGATAAAGTGATGAGAGATAAAGTGATGAGAGATAAAGTGATGAGAGATAAAGTGATGAAAGATAAAGTGATGAGAGATAAAGCGTTGAGAGATAAAGCAATGAGAGATAAAGTGATGAGAGGTAAAGTGATGAGAGATAAAGCGTTGAGAGATAAAGTGATGAGAGATAAAGTGATGAGAGATAAAGTGATGAGAGATAAAGTGATGAGAGATAAAGCGGTGAGAGATAAAGTGATGAGAGATAGAGTGATGAGAGATAAAGTGATGAGAGATAAAGTGATGAGAGATAAAGCGGTGAGCGATAAAGCGATGAGAGATAAAGTGGTGAGAGATAAAGCGATGAGAGATAAAGCGATGAGAGATAAAGTGATGAGAGATAAAGTGATAAGAGATAAAGTGGTGAGAGATAAAGTGATGAGAGATAAAGTGATGAGAGATAAAGCGATGAGAGATAAAGCGATGAGAGATAAAGTGATGAGAGATAAAGTGATGAGAGAAAAGGCGATGAGAGATAAAGTGATGAGTGATAAAGTGGTGAGAGATAAAGCGATGAGAGATAAAGTGATGAGAGATAAAGTGATGAGAGAAAAGGCGATGAGAGATAAAGCGATGAGAGATAAAGCGATGAGAGATAAAGCAATGAGAGATAAAGTGATGAGAGGTAAGTGATGAGAGATAAAGCGTTGAGAGATAAGTGATGAGAGATAGAGTGATGAGAGATAAAGTGATGAGAGATAAAGTGATGAGAGATAAAGCGGTGAGCGATAAAGCGATGAGAGATAAAGTGGTGAGAGATAAAGCGATGAGAGATAAAGCGATGAGAGATAAAGTGATGAGAGATAAAGTGATGAGAGAAAAGGCGATGAGAGATAAAGTGATGAGTGATAAAGTGGTGAGAGATAAAGCGATGAGAGATAAAGTGTTGATGCATAGCATCATAATTTAAGGTAAGTAAAATTATAAACAATTATTTCATCATTTAATATTTCACTTTGTTTATTACAACAATTTTTTGTGTGTTACGATCATCTTCGTGAACTTAATAGCTTATTGACGTATTTACCTTAAACACGAATTCATTTAAAGGATAGGTTCTCATCATCCACGAACTTCCCTAATCACGAGCGTCTGCAGAAGATGAATCCTTGGCGAACAATGTGGGAATACTGCGCCTCCATCCTCCCAGCCACTGCCCCGCAACAGAGGGCATTTGATTGTCTGCAATGTTAACGTTTCGAATCTTCTTCTTCCACGCGTTTGTGCCACTCACGTGTGAGGGTGTCACCCTGTCCTTGCCAACTTCCCTCGCGCTGCCCTGGCCTGCTCCATATCTCCTCTTCTTCTGCCTTGTACTCTTAGTTCTTTCGGTAAAGTCACCACGTAGGTAAAAAAGTGAAATTAAAATTAATAAAAATAAAAACAATAAAATCACGACGTTTCGGAGGCAACACAAGCTTCCGTCTTCAGGTGAAATTGTCACAGCAAAAAAAATCTGTATCAAGTGGGGGAGATTTTTTGCTGCGACAGTTTCACCTGAAGACGGAAGCTTGTGTTGCCTCCGAAACGTCGTGATTTTTTACATTTTTTTATTAATTTTAATTTCATTTCTTACCTACGTGACTTTACCGAAAGAACTAAGAGTACGAATCCTTGCAGTCACGAAAGCTTCAAATCTAGAATTGTTCTGCCTTCATCATCACTTCTCTCGTTCCACTCGCATCACTCGCCACCTTCTCACCCGCATCATTGTCCTGTCGTCTTTCCACACGACCGAACCACACCCAGAGCCTCTCTTTCTCTATTTCTCTCTCATCTTCTCCGTGATTTCTACCAACTCGAGTCTTCCTCTAACTTCTTAATTTCTCACCCCAGCTCCCCGTCCTATGGCAGTCATTTTCTGCGACCAACCATATCACCGCGATTATTATTAGAATCCCAGTATCCACGCGCCTGCGTATGTGCAAGTCTTTACTTGCTCTCCATAGAGCCCCCTCTGGTCTGCCAAAAGACGAGAGGCTGACTCGACGGCCTGAAGAAATAGAGGAACTAGTCTGCTGGTAAATGATTATGAACGCCGATTGGGGCGGGGTACCGGTGCTGGTTATTTACCCGTCTCTTAAGAAGCCTATATGACAAAATAACACCTTTGTATTTTTTATGTTTAGTTATTTTTTGTTAGTTAACAAAGACACAAAGAGCTCAACGCGCCTTTATTCCCCAAGGTAGGCCCAAAGAGGATTTTTTTTGTTGTTTTGCTTTTGCAACGCTCAACTTTCACACGATCGGGGGATTTGCGCATTCCGCTATTCATGTATGGCACTTGAAATGCCTCGGCAAATCCAAGAGGGGCCACCCCTGAAAGCGCGCGCATCTCATCTCATCTCACGTTATCTACCCGGGGCTGGGGGGGTGGCAGGGGGGGCGGTCGTTGATGCCTTGCGGCAGTCTAAAACTAAAGGGGGACCCCCCCTCGTACCCCTTCCGCTCTCAAGCGGGCAACCCACCTTTCTCTAGCCAGGATGATGCAGAGCGCACTGGCCAGGGATGACCGATGGGTTGGCGATCGTTTGGATTGTTTGGGGTTCTTCCGAGCGGGAAGTTATTCACAAAAGTTGGGGAAAATACATTTCGAAAAGTCGTGTTCAACAATGGGGGGGGGGGGGGGGGGAAGAGAGAAAGTAATAAAATCGATGGTAAAAATGATTACAAAGGAATACAACTCGTGGTAACATGGCATGAAAACACATATCCCAGGGTAAACGGTAAACCGATATAATTTCGACTGAAAAAAAAAAGTGTTTCTTGTTTGCCGGCTGCGTAAGACATTTGAATCACGAGTCCTGCAGGGTTTTGTTGTGGGTCTTTTGATAAGAAAAAAAAACATTCACAAAGGGGGTGGGTGGGTGGGTGAAATCCCATTTTGGTCTGACGAAAACCGCCTGAAGAGAAATTGGCAGAGCGGCGTTTAGGGCTCAGTAGGACATTGCCAGTGGCGTTCAACCCATCGAGGTAAATTGCATTCAAACACCTCGCAACAACAACACAAACCCACCGAAGATTTTAGCACTTTCGAATAAAAAAATTCCGATGGCAGAACACGCTTTTAAGACTCCTGCGTTCCGACAGCAGCGAGTCTTGCCAGCACAAGCAGAAAAAGAAAAACATCATAAAGTTGCATTTGTTGTTTTTTCGACTTAACACACAATTGTAAATGCAGAGCACGGGGTCACGTCACGTCCGTTTCCATCGCTGCCCCCACGGTCTTTTTTCTCTCTCGGCGATGCGCGTTGGTTCGGCACGATGTCCGACGTTTCGTGCCGCGTGCCGGGGAGCATTTCTTCCTAGCTATAATAAAAAAAATGCCTCCAAATATTGCCCGATGGCCGCTGTGCGCGTTTAGGAACTGGCAATGCCAGTAGCAGCAACAGCAGCTGGTGAAACTTTACAATCGGGGGGCAAAAGAAGACATCAATGTTTGCTCGACTCAGTTCCTGACGAAGGCCCCCCGGCACGTGTGAAGAAACGTCGGACATGGAGCAGAACGACATTGCACAACGGGCACGCCTCGAGAACACATGGGGAAGAGACCGGATCAAAACGAGCGTCAATACTTAACACGGTTTTTGTTGTTTCTTTGATTCACATTTTTAATCTGAAGTAATCGTCCGGTCGGAGGATTTCTCTTTTTTTAACGTCAGCTCCAGATCCGATTTAGGAGCTTCGCGGAGATCCGATTTGATTAGAACACGTTTCACAAACGTTCAAAAAACCAGAGATCCAACTTGATTCAAACACGTTCCACGAACTTTCAAAAAAACAAACCGAAGATCCGCTTTGATTTGAACACGTTCCGCAAACTTACAAAAAAACCAAACCGCCCAAACCCAAACCAAACACACACGAACCTTAACTTTGAGAGAGCGAGAGACAAGAATCAAACACCGAAAGAAAAGGGGGCCGATTTCTGTCCGAGTTGGGAAAAAAATGGGGGAACAAACGGTGTTATTATGGCAGATGTTGGTGTGTTTTTGTGTTTGTCTTACAAAAATTGAGCGCAAAATCCCCCCCCCGCCCCCACGCGTTGCTTGGCGTTTGCCAGGAAAAGTACCAATCAAACAAGCCACGAAAGCACAATAGTTACCTCATTAGAGATTGTGAAACGTTAAAAGTCTCCCCAACCTACCCATTGTAAACGTAGTTCATTATTTGATTTATGTAAAGTACACATGTACGTATAGCTATATATATATACTGTTCACATGTTTTTTGTGTGTGTGTTTTTAATATATAATTATGTTTATGACAATACCTTCAAACCTCCCCACACAGTAATGCACATGTAAAAAAAAATAATCAAAAAACCACTCCCATACAGTGACACTGGATTTTAGTTTTCCCCGTTGTTATTTTTTTCTTCTACATATGGCAAACGGCGGTTGTTACCGTAATTAAGACAATCGTTGCCACCATCATCATCGTCATCATCGTCGTCATCATCGTCGTCATCATCGTCGTCACCGTCGTCATCATCGTCATTATCGTCGTCGTCATCATCGTCATTGTTGTCATCGTCATCGTCGTCGGCATCGTCGTCATCGTCATTGTTGTCATTGTCATCGTCGTCATCATCGTTGTCATCGTCATTGTTGTCGTCATCATCGTCATTGTTGTCATTGTCATCGTCGTCATCATCGTTGTCATCGTCATTGTTGTCGTCATCATCGTCATTGTTGTCATTGTCATCGTCGTCATCATCGTTGTCATCGTCATTGTTGTCGTCATCATCGTCATTGTTGTCATTGTCATCGTCGTCATCATCGTTGTCATCGTCATTGTTGTCGTCATCATCGTCATTGTTGTCATTGTCATCGTCGTCATCATCGTTGTCATCGTCATTGTTGTCGTCATCATCGTCATTGTTGTCAGTGTCATCGTCGTCATCATCGTTGTCATCGTCATTGTTGTCGTCATCATCGGTCATTGTTGTCATTGTCATCGTCGTCATCATCGTGTCATCGTCATTGTTGTCGTCCATCATCGTCATTGTTGTCATTGTCATCGTCGTCATCATCGTTGTCATCGTCATTGTTGTCGTCATCATCGTCATTGTTGTCATTGTCATCGTCGTCATCATCGGTTGTCATCGTCATTGTGTCGTCATCATCGTCATTGTTGTCATTGTCATCGTCGTCATCATCGTTGTCATCGTCATTGTTGTCGTCATCATCGTCATTGTTGTCATTGTCATCGTCGTCATCATCGTTGTCATCGTCATTGTTGTCGTCATCATCGTCATTGTTGTCATGGTCATCGTCGTCATCATCGTTGTCATCGTCATTGTTGTCGTCATCATCGTCATTGTTGTCATTGTCATCGTCGTCATCATCGTTGTCATCGTCATTGTTGTCGTCATCATCGTCATTGTTGTCATTGTCATCGTCGTCATCATCGTTGTCATCGTCATTGTTGTCATCGTCGTCGTCGTCATCGTCGTCGTCGTCGTCATCGTCGTCGTCACCATCGTCATCATCATCATCATCGATAGGGCATCACGCGACAGAGCATCCAGCGCAGCGGCCAGCCCACGGACGAACGGAACGCGAGAATATATCGATGGCGTCGGCGCCGATGGAGAAGGTAAAACGGGTCTCGATTTCAAGATGCTTCTACTCTTTTTTTTTATATTTTGCCCGGTGTAAGGTCCCACTGAGCCGTGTAGTTCTTTTGCAAGAGCTACCACCTGGCCGTCGCAAATGATAGCTCAACGAAGTGGCTCATCGTCATCGCGTGGAGACATTTGGAGCAGCCGCATGACTCTAAAGCGCACGTGGATAAACCGTGAATGGAAAAACCGGAGGACCCGGAAAAAAATTTTGACGACCACGCGGAGAGAGAGAAACCGCAAACTCCAATTATACAGCAGCAGGCGTCAGCGATCGGGATTAAACCCACGACCTCATGTACATCAGGCGAGGTAGTTAACATCTCCTAGCCACCGCGGTGCCTCTTCTTGGTTCTTTCGGTAAAGTCACGTAAATTTTTGATCATGAAATTATTTGATTTCGTTTTATTTTTATTATTTTATTATTTCTCTTCTACGTGACTTTACCGAAAGAACCAAGAAGATGAATCCCTGCAGTCACGAAAGCTTTAAATCGAAACCATGGTGCCTGTCAACATTACTCGGAACCGGACGTCACGAGTCGTGGCTTCACGGCACTGGCAGGTAGTCAGTGGCGTTCCTCGCTCGTCGAGATGTTAACTACCTCGCCTGGTATACAGGAAGTCGTGGGTTCGACCCGACCCTGACGCCTGCTGCTGTATATTTGGAGTTTGCGTGTCTCTCTCTCTCATCATCATCACGGTGGCTAGGAGATGTTGACTATCTCGCCTGGTGTACAGGAGGTCGTGGGTTCGACCCGACCCTGACACCTGCTGCTGTATATTTGGAGTTTTCGTGTCTCTCTCTCTCATCATCATCATCACGGTGGCTAGGAGATGTTGACTATCTCGCCTGGTGTACAGGAGGTCGTGGGTTCGACCCGACCCTGACACCTGCTGCTGTATATTTGGAGTTTGCGTGTCTCTCTCTCTCATCATCATCATCACGGTGGCTAGGAGATGTTGACTATCTCGCCTGGTGTACAGGAGGTCGTGGGTTCGACCCGACCCTGACACCTGCTGCTGTATATTGGAGTTTGCGTGTCTCTCTCTCTCATCATCATCAGGTGGCTGGAGATGTTGACTATCTCGCCTGGTATACAGGAAGTCGTGGGTTCGACCCGACCCTGACACCTGCTGTAGATTTGGAGTTTGCGTGTCTCTCTCTCTCATCATCATCACGGTGGCTAGGAGATGTTGACTATCTCGCCTGGTGTACAGGAGGTCGTGGGTTCGACCCGACCCTGACACCTGCTGCTGTATATTTGGAGTTTGCGTGTCTCTCTCTCTCATCATCATCACGGTGGCTAGGAGATGTTGACTATCTCGCCTGGTGTACAGGAGGTCGTGGGTTCGACCCGACCCTGACACCTGCTGCTGTATATTTGGAGTTTGCGTGTCTCTCTCTTCATCATCATCACGGTGGCTAGGAGATGTTGACTATCTCGCCTGGTGTACAGGAGGTCG